>NW_025748036.1:0-41547 GCF_021184085.1 Oncorhynchus gorbuscha | reverse complement strand
GTTGTGGTTAATCCTTTTACATTACATTTAAGTCATTTAGCAGGCGCTCTTATCCAGAGCGACTTACACATTGGTGCATTCACCTTATGACATCCAGTGGAACAGCCACTTTACAATAGTCCCTCTAAATCTTTTAAGGGGGGGGGGGTGAGAAGGATTACTTTATCCTATCCTCGGTATTCCTTAAAGAGGTGGGGTTTCAGGTGTCTCCGGAAGGTGGTGATTGACTCCGCTGTCCTGGCGTCGTGAGGGAGTTTGTTCCACCATTGGGGGGCCAGAGCAGCGAACAGTTTTGACTGGACTGAGCGGGAACTGTACTTCCTCAGTGGTAGGGAGGCGAGCAGGCCAGAAGTGGATGAACGCAGTGCCCTTGTTTAGGTGTAGGGCCTGATCAGAGCCTGGAGGTACTGAGGTGCCGTTCCCCTCACAGCTCCGTAGGCAAGCACCATGGTCTTGTAGCGTATGCGGCTTCAACTGGAAGCCAGTGGAGAGAGCGGAGGAGAGGGGTGACGTGAGAGAACTTGGGAAGGTTGAACACCAGACGGGCTGCGGCGTTCTGGATGAGTTGTAGGGGTTTAATGGCACAGGCAGGAGCACAGCCAACAGCGAGTTGCAGTAATCCAGACGGGAGATGACAAGTGCCTGGATTAGGACCTGCGCCGCTTCCTGTGTGAGGCAGGGTCGTACTCTGCGGATGTTGTAGAGCATGAACCTACAGGAACGGGCCACCGCCTTGATGTTAGTTGAGAACGACAGGGTGTTGTCCAGGATCACGCCAAGGTTCTTAGCGCTCTGGGAGGAGGACACAATGGAGTTGTCAACCGTGATGGCGAGATCATGGAACGGGCAGTCCTTCCCCGGGAGGAAGAGCAGCTCCGTCTTGCCGAGGTTCAGCTTGAGGTGGTGATCCGTCATCCACACTGATATGTCTGCCAGACATGCAGAGATGCGATTCGCCACCTGGTCATCAGAAGGGGAAAGTAGAAGATTAATTGTGTGTCGTCTGCATAGCAATGATAGGAGAGACCATGTGAGGTTATGACAAGAGCCAAGTGACTTGGTGTATAGCGAGAATAGGAGAGGGCCTAGAACAGAGCCCTGGGGGACGCCAGTGGTGAGAGCGCGTGGTGAGGAGACAGATTCTCGCCACGCCACCTGGTAGGAGCGACCTGTCAGGTAGGACGCAATCCAAGCATGGGCCGCGCCGGAGATGCCCAACTCGGAGAGGGTGGAGAGGAGGATCTGATGGTTCACAGTATCGAAGGCAGCCGATAGGTCTAGAAGGATGAGAGCAGAGGAGAGAGAGTTAGCTTTAGCAGTGCGGAGCGCCTCCGTGATACAGAGAAGAGCAGTCTCAGTTGAATGACTAGTCTTGAAACCTGACTGATTTGGATCAAGAAGGTCATTCTGAGAGAGATAGCGGAGAGCTGGCCAAGGACGGCACGTTCAAGAGTTTTGGAGAGAAAAGAAAGAAGGGATACTGGTCTGTAGTTGTTGACATCGAGGCGGGATCGAGTGTAGGTTTTTTCAGAAGGGGTGCAACTCTCGCTCTCTTGAAGACGGAAGGGACGTAGCCAGCGGTCAGGGATGAGTTGATGAGCGAGGTGAGGTAAGGGAGAAGGTCTCCGGAAATGGTCTGGAGAAGAGAGGAGGGGATAGGGTCAAGCGGGCAGGTTGTTGGGCGGCCGGCCGGCACAAGACTCGAGATTTCATCTGGAGAGAGAGGGAGAAAGAGGTCAGAGCACAGGGTAGGGCAGTGTGAGCAGAATCAGCGGTGTCGTTTGACTTAGCAAACGAGGATCGGATGTCGTCGACCTTCTTTTCAAAATGGTTGACGAAGTCCTCTGCAGAGAGGGAGGAGGGGGGGGGGAGGATTCAGGAGGGAGGAGAAGGTGGCAAAGAGCTTCCTAGGGTTAGAGGCAGATGCTTGGAATTTAGAGTGGTAGAAAGTGGCTTTAGCAGCAGAGACAGAGGAGGAAAATGTAGAGAGGAGGGAGTGAAAGGATGCCAGGTCCGCAGGGAGGCGAGTTTTCCTCCATTTCCGCTCGGCTGCCCGGAGCCCTGTTCTGTGAGCTCGCAATGAGTCATCGAGCCACAGGGCGGGAGGGGAGGACCGAGCCGGCCTGGAGGATAGGGGACATAGAGAGTCAAAGGATGCAGAAAGGGAGGAGAGGAGGGTTGAGGAGGCAGAATCAGGAGATAGGTTGGAGAAGGTTTGAGCAGAGGGAAGAGATGATAGGATGGAAGAGGAGAGAGTAGCGGGGGAGAGAGAGCGAAGGTTGGGACGGCGCGATACCATCCGAGTAGGGGCAGTGTGGGAAGTGTTGGATGAGAGCGAGAGGGAAAAGGATACAAGGTAGTGGTTGGAGACTTGGAGGGGAGTTGCAATGAGGTTAGTGGAAGAACAGCATCTAGTAAAGATGAGGTCGAGCGTATTGCCTGCCTTGTGAGTAGGGGGGGAAGGTGAGAGGGCGAGGTCAAAAGAGGAGAGGAGTGGAAAGAAGGAGGCAGAGAGGAATGAGTCAAAGGTAGACGTGGGGAGGTTAAAGTCGCCCAGAACTGTGAGAGGTGAGCCGTCCTCAGGAAAGGAGCTTATCAAGGCATCAAGCTCATTGATGAACTCTCCGAGGGAACCTGGAGGGCAATAAATGATAAGGATGTTAAGCTTGAAAGGGCTGGTAACTGTGACAGCATGGAATTCAAAGGAGGCGATAGACAGATGGGTAAGGGAGAAAGAGAAATGACCACTTGGGAGAGATGAGGATCCCGGTGCCACCACCCCGCTGACCAGAAGCTCTCGGGGTGTGCGAGAACACGTGGGCTGATGAAGAGAGAGCAGTAGGAGTAGCAGTGTTATCTGTGGTGATCCATGTTTCCGTCAGTGCCAAGAAGTCGAGGGACTGGAGGGAGGCATAGGCTGAGATGAACTCTGCCTTGTTGGCCGCAGATCGGCAGTTCCAGAGGCTACCGGAGACCTGGAACTCCACGTGGGTCGTGCGCGCTGGGACCAACAGATTAGGGTGGCCGCGGCCACGCGGTGTGGAGCGTTTGTATGGTCTGTGCAGAGAGGAGAGAACAGGGATAGACAGACACATAGTTGACAGGCTACAGAAGAGGCTAAGCTAATGCAAAGGAGATTGGAATGACAAGTGGACTACACGTCTCGAATGTTCAGAAAGTTAAGCTTACGTAGCAAGAATCTTATTGACTAAAATGATTAAAATGATACAGTACTGCTGAAGTAGGCTAGCTGGCAGTGGCTGCGTTGTTGACTTTGTAGGCTAGCTGGCAGTGGCTGCGTTGTTGACACTACACTAATCAAGTCGTTCCGTTGAGTGTAATAGTTTCTACAGTGCTGCTATTCGGGGGCTAGCTGGCTAGCTAGCAGTGTTGATTACGTTACGTTGCGTTAAAAGAACGACAATAGCTGGCTAGCTAACCTAGAAAATCGCTCTAGACTACACAATTATCTTTGATACAAAGACGGCTATGTAGCTAGCTATGTAGCTAGCTACGATCAAACAAATCAAACCGTTGTACTGTAATGAAATGAAATGAAAATGTGATACTACCTGTGGATCGAAGCGGAATGCGACTGGGTTGTTGAGTGCGGAAGTTCTATTCGGGAGACGTTGGGTAGCTGTTGGCTAGCTAGCAGTGTCTCCTACGTTAAGGACGACAAATAGCTGGCTAGCTAACCTCAGTAAATTAAGATAATCACTCTAAGACTACACACTCTAAACTACACAATTATCTTGGATACGAAGACAGCAAAGACAACTATGTAGCTAGCTAACACTACACTAATCAAGTCGTTCAGTTGAGTGTAATAGTTTCTACAGTGCTGCTATTCGGTAGATGGTGGACGTTTGCTAGCTGGCTAGCTGCTGGGCAGATAGCAGTGTAGACTACGTTAGGACGACGAAATACGATAATTACGCAATTATCTTTGATACAAAGACGGCTATGTAGCTAGCTAAGAAGAAATTGCTAAGATTAGACAAATCAAATCGTTGTACTATAATGAAATGTAATGAAATGTAATGAAAAGTTATACTACCTGCGGAACGAAGTGCGGATGCGACCGCTCGCTCCAACCCGGAAGTGGCTAGATGGTTCTGACCATGTAGATAATGATACTGATTGTGGTTCCCCCTTCTAGATGGTTCTGACCATGTAGATAATGATACTGATTGTGGTTAACCCTTCTAGGTGGTTCTGACCATGTAAATAATGATACTGATTGTGGGTTAACCCTTCTAGGTGGTTCTGACCATGTAGATAATGATACTGATTGTGGTTACCTCTTCTAGAGGGTTCTGACCATGTAGATGATGATACTGATTGTGGTTCCCTCTTCTAGAGGGTTCTGACCATGTAGATAATGATACTGATTGTGGTTCCCCTTCTAGATGGTTCTGACCATGTAGATAATGATACTGATTGTGGTTACCTCTTCTAGAGGGTTCTGACCATGTAGATAATGATACTGATTGTGGTTCCCCCTTCTAGATGGTTCTGCCATGTGGATGATGATAACTACGTGAACATACGTCCCCTTGTGAAGCTCCTGTCTCACTACAGCCACACCCACGACGTCTACATTGGCCGGCCGAGCCTCGGCCGACCGCTAGAAGCCACCGAGAGGTTTGGCGACGCCCACACGGTAAGGGACCAGGAAGTAATGTGTTCACTAACCTAAAACATGTTTCTCTTCTCATTTTAACCATTATTTTGTTTTTGTGACTATATAATAACCCAGCAAGCACATTTTGGTTCCTTGGAAGTTGTGGGAACGTACATTTTGGTTTCCCATTAGTTCTGGGAATGAAGCCATACGTGGGGGCGGCAGGGTGGCCTAGTGGTTAGAGCGTTGGACTAGTAACCGGGTGGTTCTCAGAACGTTTTGTGCTAGTTGGGTGGTTCTCAGAACGTTTTGTGCTAGTTGGGTGGTTCTCAGAACGTTTTGTGCTAGTTGGGTGGTTCTCAGAACGTTTTGTGCTAGTTGGGTGGTTCTCAGAACGTTTTGTGCTAGTTGGTATGTTCTCAGAACGTTATGTGTTAGCTGGGTGGTTCTCAGAACGTTTTGTGCTAGTTGGGTGGTTCTCAGAACGTTTTGTGCTAGTTGGGTGGTTCTCAGAACGTTATGTGTTAGTTGGGTGGTTCTCAGAACGTTTTGTGCTAGTTGGGTGGTTCTCAAAATGTTATGTGTTCGCTAGGAGGTTCTCAAAATGTTATGTGTTCGCTAGGAGGTTCTCAGAACGTTATGTGTTCGCTAGGAGGTTCTCAGAACGTTATGTGTTAGCTAGGAGGTTCTCAAAATGCTATGTGATAGCTGGGTAGTTCTATATTCTATATAGATTTATATAATAATAATAATAATAATAATATTGAATATGAATGTATGTGTGGGTTTCCATTTATATTTGTATGTATCTGCCTATATAATGCCATACATTGTGTTTATTACATGTTAGTAATATTGTGTGTATTATGTATGCATGTTGTGTGCTTTCAGCGTCCAGTGCGTTTCTGGTTTGCCACAGGAGGAGCAGGGTTCTGTGTTAGTCGAGGTCTCGCCCTCAAGATGAGCCCCTGGGCCAGGTGAGACTGTGTGTGTGTGTGTGTGTGTGTGTGTGTGTGTGTGTGTGTGTGTGTGTGTGTGTGTGTGTGTGTGTGTGTGTGTGTGTGTGTGTGTGTGTGTGTGTGTGTGTGTGTGTGTGTGTGTGTGTGTGTGTGTGTGTGTGCGTGCGTGCGTGTATTTTGAGACACAGTGGGTTATTCTCCTGCTTTTCTGTGAGTTTGCGTACATAAGTGTGCTTATTTTGGAATTCAGTAGGCTGTTTCCACACATGACATAGTCTCAATTCAATTCAAGGGCTTTATTGTCATGGGAAACATGTGTTAACATTGCCAAAGCAAGTGAGGTAGACAACATACAAAGTGAATATATAAAGTGAAAAACAACAAAAATTTACAGTAAACATTACACATACAGAAGTTTAAAAACAGTAAAGACATTACAAATGTCATATTATATATATATATATACAATGTATAAATAGTTAAAGGACACAAGATAAAATGAATAAGCATAAATATTCTCCAATTACATTGAATGAGTTACAGGACAAAATAAAAACCCTTCAACCCAAAAAGGCCTGTGGTGTCGATGGTATCCTCAATGAAATGATCAAATATACAGACAACAAATTCCAATTGGCTATACTAAAACTCTTTAACATCATACTTCGCTCTGGCATCTTCCCCAATATTTGGAACCAAGGACTGATCACCCCAATCCACAAAAGTGGAGACAAATTTGACCCCAATAACTACCGTGGAATATGTGTCAACAGTAACCTTGGGAAAATCCTCTGCATTATTATTAACAGCAGACTCGTACATTTCCTCAATGAAAACAATGTACTGAGCAAATGTCAAATTGGCTTTTTACCAAATTACCGTACAACAGACCATGTATTCACCATGCACACCCTAATTGACAACCAAACAAACCAAAACAAAGGCAAAGTCTTCTCATGCTTTGTTGATTTCAAAAAAGCCTTCAACTCAATCTGGCATGAGGGTCTGCTATACAAACTGATGGAAAGTGGTGTTGGGGTAAAACATACGACATTATAAAATCCATGTACACAAACAACAAGTGTGCGGTTAAAATTGGCAAAAAAACACACACATTTCTTCACACAGGGTCGTGGGGTTAGACAGGGATGCAGCTTAAGCCCCACCCTCTTCAACATATATATCAACGAATTGGCGCGGGCACTAGAAAAGTCTGCAGCACCCGGCCTCCCCCTGCTAGAATCCGAAGTCAAATGTCTGCTGTTTGCTGATGATCTGGTACTTCTGTCACCAACCAAGGAGGGCCTACAGCAGCACCTAGATCTTATGCACAGATTCTGTCAGACCTGGGCCCTGACAGTAAATCTCAGTAAGACCAAAATAATGGTGTTCCAAAAAAGGTCCAGTCACCAGGACCACAAATACAAATTCCATCTAGACACTGTTGCCCTAGAGCACACAAAAAACTATACATACCTTGGCCTAAACATCAGCGCCACAGGTAACTTCCACAAAGCTGTGAACGATCTGAGAGACAAGGCAAGAAGGGCATTCTATGCCATCAAAAGAAACAAATTTCAACATACCAATTAGGATTTGGCTAAAAATACTTGAATCAGTCATAGAGCCCATTGCCCTTTATGGTTGTGAGGTCTGGGGTCCGCTCACCAACCAAGACTTCACAAAATGGGACAAACACCAAATTGAGACTCTGCACGCAGAATTCTGCAAAAATATCCTCCGTGTACAACGTAAAACACCAAATAATGCATGCAGAGCAGAATTAGGCTGATACCCACTAATTATCAAAATCCAGAAAAGAGACGTTAAATTCTACAACCACCTAAAAGGAAGCGATTCACAAACCTTCCATAACAAAGCCATCACCTACAGAGAGATGAACCTGGAGAAGAGTCCCTAAGCAAGCTGGTCCTGGGGCTCTGTTCACAAACACAAACACACCCTACAGAGCCCCAGGACAACAGCACAATTAGACCCAACCAAATCATGAGAAAACAAAAAGATAATTACTTAACACATTGGAAAGAATTAACAAAAAAACAGAGCAAACTAGAATGCTATTTGGCCCTACACAGAGAGTACACAGCGGCAGAATACCTGACCACTGTGACTGACCCAAAATTAAGGAAAGCTTTGACTATGTACAGACTCAGTGAGCATAGCCTTGCTATTGAGAAAGGCCGCCGTAGGCAGACATGGCTCTCAAGAGAAGACAGGCTATGTGCTCACTGCCCACAAAATGAGGTGGAAACTGAGCTGCACTTCCTAACCTCCTGCCCAATGTATGACCATATTAGAGAGACATATTTCCCCCAGATTACACAGATCTACTGGGTGAAATTCCACAGTGTGCCATCACAGCAGCAAGATTTGTGACCTGTTGCCACGAGAAAAGGGCAACCAGTGAAGAACAAACACCATTGTAAATACAGTCTCTCTCTCTCTCTCCTCTTTCCACTCTGTCTCTCCTGGTCCCCAGTGGAGGTAATTTCATGACAACAGCTGATCGTATTCATCTCCCTGACGACTGTACGGTTGGTTACATCATCGAGGCGTTGCTAGGGGTGGGTCTTATCCGCTCCCCACTGTTCCACTCTCACCTGGAGAACCTTCAGCTGGTGTCACCGACACAGATACACCACCAGGTACACACACACACATATAAACACACACACACACACACACACACACACACACACACACACACACACACACACACACACACACACACACACACACACACACACACACACACACACACACACACACACACACACACACACACACACACACACACACACATATACACACACACACACATACACATATAAACACACACACATACACACACACACGTACAGTGGGGCAAAAAAAATATTTAGTCAGCCACCAGTTGTGCAAGTTTTCCCACTTAAAAAGATGAGAGAGGCCTGTAAAATCCAGAAAATGACATTGTAGGATTTTTAATGAATTTATTTGCAAATTATGGTGGAAAATAAGTATTTGGTCACCTACAAACAAGCAAGGTTTCTGGCTCTCACAGACCTGTAACTTCTTCTTTAAGAGGCTCCTCTGTCCTCCACTCGTTACCTGTATTAATGGCACCTGTTTGACTTGTTATCAGTATAAAAGACACCTGTCCACAACCTCAAACCGTCACACTCCAGAAACAAAATTGTAGACCTGCACCAGGCTGGGAAGACTGAATCTGCAATAGGTAAGCAGCTTGGTTTGAAGAAATCAACTGTGGGAGCAAATATTAGGAAATGGAAGACATACAAGATCACTGATAATCTCCCTCAATCTGGGGCTCCATGCAAGATCTCACCCCGTGGAGTCAAAATGATCACAAGAACGGTGAGCAAAAATCCCAGAACCACACGGGGGGACCTAGTGAATGACCTGCAGAGAGCTGGGACCAAAGAAACAAAGCCTACCATCAGTAACACACTACGCCACCAGCGACTCAAATCCTGCAGTGCCAGACGTGTCCCCCTGCTTAAGCCAGTACATGTCCAGGCCCGTCTGAAGTTTGCTAGAGAGCATTTGGATGATCCAGAAGAAGATTGGGAGAATGTCATATGGTCAGATGAAAGCAAAATAGAACTTTTTGGTAAAAACTCAACTTGTCGTGTTTGGAGGATAAAGAATGCTGAGTTGCATCCAAAGAACACCATACCTACTGTGAAGCATGGGGGTGGAAACCTCATGCTTTGGGGCTGTTTTTCTGCAAAGGGACCAGGACGACTGATCCGTGTAAAGGAAAGAATGAATGGGGCCATGTAGCATGTGATTTTGAGTGAAAAGCCTCCTTCCATCAGCAAGGGCATTGAAGATGAAACGTGGCTGGGGTCTTTCAGCATGACAATGATCCCAAACACACCGCCCGGGCAACGAAGGAGTGGCTTCGTAAGAAGCATTTCAAGGTCCTGGAGTGGCCTAGCCAGTCTCCAGATCTCAACCTCATAGAAAATATTTGGAGGGAGTTGAAAGTCCGTGTTGCCCAGCAACAGCCCCAAAACATCACTGCTCTAGAGGAGATCTGCATGGAGGAATGGGCCAAAATACCAGCAACAGTGTGTGAAAACCTTGTGAAGACTTACAGAAAACGTTTGACCTCTGTCATTGCCAACAAAGGGTATATAACAAAGTATTGAGATAAACTTTTGTTATTGACCAAATACTTATTTTCCACCATCATTTGCAAATAAATTCATTAAAAATCCTACAATGTGATTTTCAGGATTTTTTTCTTCTCTTTTTGTCTGTCATAGTTGAAGTGTACCTATGATGAAAATTACCGGCCTCTCTCATCTTTTTAAGTGGGAGAACTTGCACAATTGGTGGCTGACTAAATACTTTTTTGCCTCACTGTATACACACACACACACACATATATACACACACACACACACGTATACACACACACACACACACACACACAGTAATACTACTATGGAGTATGGACCCTGTTAAGCTTCAATGGAACACAGTGATAAATACTAGCCAATGGAACACAGTGATAAATACTAGCCAATGGAACACAGTGATAAATACTAGCCAATGGAACACAGTGATAAATACTAGCCAATGGAACACAGTGATAAATACTAGCCAATGGAACACAGTGATAAATACTAGCCAATGGAACACAGTGATAAATACTAGCCAATGGAACACAGTGATAAATACTAGCCAATGGAACACAGTGATAAATACTAGCCAATGGAACACAGTGATAAATACTAGCCAATGGAACACAGTGATAAATACTAGCCAATGGAACACAGTGATAAATACTAGCCAATGGAGCACAGTGATAAATACTAGCCTACTGAATGGAATTTCTCATTTATTTAATGGTGTGTGTGTGTGTGTGTGTGTGTGTGTGTGTGTGTGTGTGTGTGTGTGTGTGTGTGTGTGTGTGTGTGTGTGTGTGTGTGTGTGTGTGTGTGTGTGTGTGTGTGTGTGTGTGTGTGTGTGTGTGTGTGTGTGTTGCCGTTTCAGGTGACTCTGAGTTATGGAACGTTTGACAGTAAGAGAAACATAATCAATATAAGAGGAGCGCTCTCATTGGACGAAGACCCTACCAGGTAATATAGGGTTTGTGTGTGTGTGTATTTTGAGAGCCTATATTGTCTATGTGAGTGTTTGTGAGCAAAACTCTCTATTATGTGTTTTCAAGTTGTTGTATTAAAAGTCACAGCAGGCAGTTTCCATGCAGTGTCAAATTAATTTCCCTTCTCTCTCTTTCCCCCCCTTCTCTCTCTCTCCCTCCCTCTCCTTCTCTCCTCCCACCTCTCCCTCCTTCTCTCTCTCCCCTCTCTCTTTCCCTCCTCTCTCTCTTCCCTCTCCCTCTTTCTCTCCCTCCCTCCCCATCCCTTCCCTCTCCCCTCCCCTCCCCTCTCCTCTCCCTCCCCCTCTCTGCCCCTCTCTCTCCTCTCTCCCTCCTCTCTCCCCCTCTCCCCACTCCCCCCTCTCCCTCTCCCTCCCCTCTCCCCCCTCTCCCTCCCTCTCTCCTCTCCCCCCTCTCCCCCCCTCCCCTCTCTCTCTCTCTCCCTCCTCTCTCCCCATCTCTTCCCTCCCCCTCTCTTCTCTCTCCCTCCCTCTCTCCCCTCTCTCTCCCCTCCCTCCTCTCTCCCTCCCTCCTCCTCCCCATCTCTTCCCTCTCCCCCTCTCTCTCTCCCCCCCCCTCTGCCCTCTCTCTCCCTCTCCCTCCTCTCCCCCCCCCCCTCTCTCCCCCTCTCTCCCTCTCCCCCTCTCCCCCCATCTCTTCCCTCTCCCCTCTCTCTCCCCCTCCCCCTCCTCCCCCTCTCCCCCTCTCCCTCCTCTCTCCCCATCTCTTCCCTCTCTCCCTCCTTCTCTCTCCCTCCCCCTCTCTGCCCCTCTCCCCTCTCCCCCCTCTCTCCCCTCTCTCTCTCCCCCATCTCCCCCGTCTCTCTCTCTCCCCCCCTCCCCCTCTCCCCCTCTCTCCTCTCCCCTCCCCCCTCCTCCCCCTCTCCCCCTCTCCCCCTCTCTCCCCCTCTCCTCTCTCTCTCCTCCCTCTCTCCCTCTCCCTCCTCTCTCCCTCTCCCTCTCTCCCCCTCTCTCCCCCCCTCCCCCCCTCTCTCTCTCCCTCTCCCTCCCCTCTCCCTCCTCTCTCCCCCTCCCCCTCCCCTCTCCCCCCTCCCCCTCTCTCTCCCTCTCTCTCTCCCCCTCTCCCTCCTCTCCCCTCCCCTCCCCCCTCTCCCTCTCCCCCTCTCCCCCTCCTCCCTCTCCCTCCTCTCTCCCCCTCCTCTCCCCCTCCCTCTCCTCCCTCTCTCCCTCTCCCTCCTCTCTCTGCCCCTCTCTCTCCCTCCTCTCTCCCCCTCCCCCTCTCCCCTCTCCCTCCCCCCCATCTCTCCCTCCTCCTCCCTCTCCCTCCCTCTCCCCCTCTCTCCCTCTCCCTCCTCTCTCCCCCTCCTCTCTCCCCCTCTCTCTCCCCTCCCCCCCTCCCCCCCCCTCCCCCTCTCTCCTCCCCTCCTCTCCCCTCCCTCCCCTCTCTCTCCCCTCTCCCCCATCCCCCCTCTCCCTCCTCTCTCCCCCTCCTCTCTCCCCCTCCCCCTCCTTCTCTCTCCCTCTCCCTCCTCTCTGCCCCCATCTCTCCCCCTCCTCTCTCTCTCTCCCCTCCCCCTCCCCCATCTCTCCCCTCTCCCTCCTCTCTCCCCTCTCTCCCCCTCTCCCCCCTCCCCCATCTCTCTCCCTCCTCTCTCCCCCCTCTCCCCCTCCCCCTCCCTCTCCCCTCTCCCTCTCCTCCTCCTCTCTCCCCCTCTCCCCCCCTCTCCCCCCCCCCCATCTCTCCCTCTCCCTCCTCTCCCCCTCTCTCCCCTCTCCCTCCCTCTCCCCCTCTCTCTCCCCCTCTCTCTCTCCCCTCTCCTCCCCCCTCCCCTCTCTCCTCCCCCCCTCTCTCCCCCTCCCCATCCCCCCTCTCCCCCCCCTCCCCCCCATCTCTCCCCCTCAGGTTCAGGTCTGTCCATTGTATCTTATACCCAGACACTCCGTGGTGTTCAGCCCTGACCTGGTACTGAGGTACTGACCCCACCAGTCCAGAGACACAGAAAGAGGGGAGAAGACGAGAGATGGAGCAAAGACATGGAAGGGGCGATGGGCAAAGGAGAGAAGTGGAGAAGAGAGACTAGAGATATTGATGAATGGACAGACAGAGGAGAGAACAGGAGAAACAGCCAATAGCCTCCCTCTGTATGGTTCCAGAATGATGATGTCATGATACGGTGCCTTCTGACCATAGAACGGCTTTCTCCAGCTCTCATGTCCTGCTTGGTGTCACAGGGATGGAGTTGGATCGTTTTGGGGTTCCTAGGGCCTCGGGGGGGGGGGGGGGTGGCACCTCATGGGACGACACTGGATCTCTCCGTCACCGGATCCTTACGCCCTCTAACCCTTGACCTCTAACCCCTAGTCCCTCCCAGAGAGGCCTGGTGGGGGGAAGAGACGAGCGCGACGTCGTTGTGAAGTTGCTGATTGCAGATGGCTCTGTGTGTTGCAGCTCTAACAGAGAGCCTCTGTTTTAAGGCTGTTGTGTCGCTCCGCTTTGTAGCCTGAGTTCCAGTCTGTTTTTGTGCTGTCATCAACTCCTTGCCACGAACTCAATGTCACGTTTGTCTCGTCCACGACAGCGATGTAGTTGGCATGGTAACACAAACAGATCTGGGACCAGGCTATCTATTTTGTGAGTAGAAGTTGTCATTTTTTCCCCCCCTTGGTTGCTAAGGAGAATGGTTCTACATCCTCTTTGGTGTTCCACGTTCCTCTTCCTGCATCTTGGTTGCTAAGGAGAATGGTTCTACATCCTCTTTGGTGTTCCACATTCCTCTTCCTGCATCTTGGAGGCTGAAGGATGTACAAACTGTGTACTGTTTTTTTTTTCCTTTTCAATATTCTTCCCAAAATTAAGGTTTATTGTGGATAAAAATAATAATAATAATGTCAACAGACTCCATATCTCTACCAGACCAGTGAAGTGGTGTGTTTTACTGCTCGTTGTTAAACAGTTGATTGTTTATAACTTTTCAGTATTATCTTGTTATTCCATCAGACAGCTGTCAATCAGACCACAGTAATAATGACTTGGAGTTGGATGGTGACCAAGCACTTTGCTGGGAGTTCTGAAGCACCAGGGACTGTGTACATAAAGCAGGTCTCAGAATCGGGCTGCTGGTCTAGGATCAGGTGCCCTCTCTTATTCATTATAATCTAAACGGCCAAACTGATCCTAAATCAGCACTCTTACTCTGACATTCTTTATGAATATGGTTCCAGAAATCCCATTGGGGGGGGAGGCTTTAAACCCAACATAACATCCTACTGTATTGAAGACAGACTATGCATTTTGTTACCATGACGATATATATATCTCATGTCCATTTGTAAACAGAGGAATGTAGAAGGAGTAGAACGGGCCTCCCTATTCATGTCAACGATGTCATAATGGGCAGACAGGCAGGCGTTCTAGGTCTATGTTTAGTAGTGGAATCATGAGGCGTGTTGGGAGGGATCAGAGAGGTGGAAACAGAAATAGAATGACTAGAACAGTCTCGGAACCTTTAACCCTGGTCATTTGACTGGTGGGTCCTCTCACATTGGCCGCCAGTCCACCCATCATGCCGTCATAATGGACCTGTTCTATGGGCCCGGTCCATGGATTGTGTTTGTATGAGCCGGAACACGTACATGTTCTCGTGTTCTTAATAAGTGTTCTGATGACCTCTCCTCTCTCTGTGAGGTAATTATTGACCCATAATGGGTTTCTGATTGGAGATTGTTAATGAGAAGTGCTTCTCCTGGACTGGGCCTCTATAGATAAACACCTGTTCTGTTTTGACCACTGAACATCATCTGCTTCAGTCATGTGTTTCTATATTATTCTTTTGATCAGGACGGTTTCTGATTGGGATTTTACTGTGTTGTTGTTGTCTTTGTTGTCTTTCTTTGTTGTTGTTGTCATTGTTGTTGTTGGATGTATTCTCCAGTATCTGGACTATAGAAAGACAGCAGTATCTCAAGGGATTTGAACGCTGAATATATTGCCTTTTGTCTCACCACAGTGGTTGCTATTCTCTGCTTTTTTAATAAAGCCTAATAATACCTTATTCAGCCTTATAGTGCCTTATTCAGCCTTATAGTGCCTTATTCAGCCTTACAATGCCTTATTCAGCCTTACAGTGCCTTATTCAGCCTTATAGTGTCTTATTCAGCCTTATAGTGTCTTATTCAGCCTTATAGTGTCTTATTCAGCCTTACAGTGTCTTATTCAGCCTTACAATGCCTTATTCAGCCTTACAATGCCTTATTCAGCCTTACAGTGCCTTATTCAGCCTTATAGTGTCTTATTCAGCCTTACAGTGTCTTATTCAGCCTTACAATGCCTTATTCAGCCTTACAATGCCTTATTCAGCCTTACAATGCCTTATTCAGCCTTACAATGCCTTATTCAGCCTTACAATAAAACTTATTCAGGCTCTGATCAGGCCCTACACCCAAATAAGGGCATTGCTTCATCCACCTCTGGCAATGCCTTATTCAGCCTTCAGCTCAGTCAAAACTGTTCTTATGGCTCAGCAAACTCCCTCACAAGGACAGCTTATCAATCACCACTTACAATGAAACCCCACCTTTTCAGGAACACCTAGGAAGGATAAAGTAATCCTTATCAGCCCCCCTTAAAATATTTAGATGCACTATTGTAAAGTTTGTTCCACTGGATGTCACAATGCCTTATTCAGCCTTACAATGCCTTAAATGTAATCCTATGTAATGCCTTATTCAGCCTTACAATGCCTTATTCAGCCTTACAATGCCTTATTCAGCCTTACAATGCCTTATTCAGCCTTACAATGCCTCATTCAGCTTAATATGCCTTATTCAGCCTTATAGCGCCTTATTCAGCCTAACAATGCCTTATTCAGCCTAACAATGCCTTATTCAGCCTATTAATGCCTTATTCAGCCTTATAGCACCTTATTCAGCCTTACAATGCCTTATTCAGCCTTATAGCACCTTATTCAGCCTTACAATGCCTTATTCAGCCTTATAGCACCATATTCAGCCTTACAATGCCTTATTCAGCCTATTAATGCCTTATTCAGCCTAATAGCACCTTATTCAGCCTTATAGCACCTTATTCAGCCTAATAATGCCTTATTCAGCCTTATAGCACCTTATTCAGCCTAATAATGCAAACAGATTCTCACACAGACCGAGACACAACCAGATTCTCTCCCTCCCCCCTCTCCCCTTCTCTCTCCCCCTCTCCATTAGTCCTCATCAGTAGGTTCCTCGGTAGAGACAGTCCTGTTATAGTGACTAAACCAGACAACTCCCCACACACAGTATTATCTGTGTAGTTAAATCAAGGCTACATTAAAACATGTATTAAAATCTGTGCAGACGCAACAGAGATTAGAGTCTTACATCAGCAGGTGTGACATGGATCTCCTCTCTCTGGCTCTGCTGCGGACTGGCTGTGTGTGTGTGTTGGGGGGGGTTGTCTAGGAATGTTTGACCCTTCACCTTTACCCTCTGACCCAGTTTATGAGTCACTGACTATGCACCCAGATAACACATGTCTGTTTCTCTTTCTGTGGCTCCCACCGACTGACCGACCCACCGCCCACAGACCCACCGCCCAACGACCCACAGACCCACCGACCACAGACCCACCGACCACCGCCCCACAGACCCACCGACCGACCACCGACCCACCAACCGACCCACCCACCGACCACTGACCACCGACCCACAGCCCACCGCCCCACAACCCACCGACCGCCCCACCGACCACCGCCCCACAGACCCACAGACCCACCGACCGACCACCGACCCACCAACCGACCCACCGACCACTGACCACTGACCACCGACCCACAGCCCACCGCCCAACCCACCACCGACCCACCGACCCACCGCCCCACCGCCTACCGACCCACCGACCCACCGACCGACCCACCGACCCACCGACCCCCACCGACCCACCGACCGACCGACCCACCGCCTACCGACCCACCGACCCACCGACCCACCGACCCAGTGTTGGTCCCATGTTTCATGAGCTGAAATAAAACATCCCAGAAACATGTTCCATAAGCACAAAGACATTCATTTCTCTCAAATTCTGTTTGTTTACATCCCTGTTAGCAAACATTTCTCCTTCGCCAAGATAATCCATCCACCTGACATATGGGACATATCAAGAAACTGATTCAAACAGCATGATGATGACATAGGTGCACCTTGTGCTGTGGACAATAAAAAGGCCAGGTTTGCAAATAATTTTTGCACAAACTGTCAGAAACCGCAGTTCGTGGTTGTAACTGAAATGCTCAACTTCGATGGCCACTGGCCACTGGCACGCTTCACGGATTCATCACGGTTTTAATTGTACTGGGCAGATGGCAGACCACATGTATGGCATCGTGTGGGCAAGCAAATTGCTGATGTCAACATTGTGAAGAGAGTGCCCCCATGGTGGCGGTGGGGTTATGGTATGGGCAGGCATAAGCTACAGACGACAAACACAATTGCATTTTATCGATGGCAACTTGAATGCACCGAGACATCGTGACGAGATCCTGAGGATCATTGTCGTGCCATTCATCCGCCGCCATCACCTCATGTTTCAGTGTGCTAATGCAAGGCCCCATGTCACAGGGATCTGTACGCAATTCCTGGAAACTGAAAATGTCCCAATTCGTCCATGCCCTGCATACTCACCAGACATGTCACCCGTTGAGCATGTTTGGGATGCTCTGGGTCGACATATATACGACAGAGTGTTCCAGTTCCCGCCGATATCCAGCAACTTCGCACAGCCATTGGAGACGAGTGGGACAACATTCTACAGGCCACAATCAACAGCCTGATCCACTTTAAGAGAAGGTGTGTTGTTCTGCATGAGGCAAATGGTGGTCAGACGCCCCTCCTTTCTTTTTAAGGTATCTGTGACCAACAGATGCATATCTGTATTCCCAGCCATGTGAAATCCATAGATTAGGTCCTAATGCATTTATTTCAATTGACTGATTTCCTGATTGAACTGTAACTTGGTAAAATCTTTTACAAAAAGTTGCGTGTTCCATTTTTATATTTTTGTTCCGTGTAATTTGAACAAATATCACTATGGTAACGAACGTATTTCAGTAAAACTGTAATGACTTTCTCAAGAGAAGACAGGTGCAACGTCAATGTTTTTTAATCCAATTTACAACGTTAATCCTGATCATACAAACCCGAGCCTAGATATCCAAAACAAGTAACACATTGTCTGGCTACTGTTTCTATTAGCCTGGCTACTGTTTCTATTAGCCTGGCTACTGTTTCTATTAGCCTGGCTACTGTTTCTATTAGCCTGGCTACTGTTTCTATTAGCCTGGCTACTGTTTCTGTTAGCCTGGCTACTGTTTCTATTAGCCTGGCTACTGTTTCTATTAGCCTGGCTACTGTTTCTATTAGCCTGGCTACTGTTTCTATTAGCCTGGCTACTGTTTCTATTAGCCTGGCTACTGTTTCTATTAGCCTGGCTACTGTTTCTATTAGCCTGGCTACTGTTTCTATTAGCCTGGCTACTGTTTCTATTAGCCTGGCTACTGTTTCTACTGGCTACTGTTTCTATTAGCCTGGCTACTGTTTCTATTAGCTGGCTACTGTTTCTGTTAGGCTGGCTACTGTTTCTATTAGCCTGGCTACTGTTTCTATTAGCCTGGCTACTGTTTCTATTAGCCTGGCTACTGTTTCTATTAGCCTGGCTACTGTTTCTATTAGCCTGGCTACTGTTTCTGTTAGGCTGGCTACTGTTTCTATTAGCCTGGCTACTGTTTCTATTAGGCTGGCTACTGTTTCTATTAGGCTGACTACTGTTTCTGTTTTAATCTGTGCCTACTGGAATATCTCTACTGTTTCTATTAGCCTGGCTACTGTTTCTATTAGGCTGGCTACTGTTTCTGTTTGGCTGGCTACTGTTTCTGTGTTTCTGTTAGGCTGGCTACTGTTTCTATTAGCCTGGCTACTGTTTCTATTAGCCTGGCTACTGTTTCTATGTACCTGGCTGGCTACTGTTTCTAGAGGGAGAGAGGAGATTTGGCTGGCTACTGTTTCTATTAGCCTGGCTACTGTTTCTATTAGCCTGGCTACTGTTTCTATTAGGCTGGCTACTCCATCTACTTTCAGACAACACTGTGTCTAGACTCAAGAGAAAACACTCTTTAATCTGTGACCAACATACAGGAATATCGCCATCTACTGTCAGTGAGTGTGTCATTACAGAGACAGGGAGAGAAAGGAGAGAGGAGATGTACAGATAGAAGGAGAGGGGAGATGTACAGATAGAGGGAGAGAGGAGATGTACAGATAGAGGGAGAGGGGAGATGTACAGATAGAGGGAGAGGGGAGATGTACAGAGAGGGAGAGAGGAGATGTACAGATAGAGGGAGAGAGGAGATGTACAGATACAATAACATACCACTCCGGTCGTTCTGAGTCAAAGTTGTTTTAATTCTGTTTTTAAAACATGGATTCCAGGCTCAATAATGTCACCACCACAGTTGAGAACAGACAGTATTATCATCTTAGTAAACCGTTGTTGTAGCCAGGTACATAAAAACAACCATCAAAAAAAATCTACAGTACGGTTTTATTTTTTTTTACAAAAATGCAATTCAAGACAGTCATTCAGCATTATTATAAAGAAAAACAGAAAACAAAATGGTGCTCTTACCATAATAATAATAATTATTACCCTACAAAAAGAGCTAGCTAGAGTTTGTTTTTTTATGATTCATTTTTTTATTTAGAAGACAGACAAATTAAAACGTGTGATATGAAGAGTTGTTAAATTGTTACAAGTTTAAGAAAAGGCCATTGGTTCTTTAGTTTCCAACAGTATATATATTTTTATTTATTTTTTCGGTCCTCCTCCCGTCGTGCAAAACGCCGTAGTATAAGGAGCGTTGTCATGGTGACGTGATGAACAGAACATTAAGAACGAGTGGAATCACGCCAGTGTCTCGCTGGTCTTTCATTCACAGTAAAGTATATACACACACACACACACTGAGCATGTCAGGGTAGGATGAAGTTGCTTTCCTAGACACTGATCTAAGATCAAATTTTTTGTGTTCCGCCTAATGGTTAATATTAGGATAATGGGAGAGTAAATTGATCCTAGATCTGTGGTTAAAGGCAACTTCTACCCGGAGCGAGTTAATCAAGATCGTTTGAACGATTATTCCTATGGACTCTTTCTCCCATTAACTGGAATTCCCTCTTGTTAATACACTACATTTCCCATGATGCAAATGCTAACCAGTGTCAAATTTACAGGAGTGAGGGTGTACTGTAGTTCTAGTGTGTGTGTGTGTGTGTGTGTGTGTGTGTGTGTGTGTGTGTGTGTGTGTGTGTGTGTGTGTGTGTGTGTGTGTGTGTGTGTGTGTGTGTGTGTGTGTGACAGTTCACAGGACTATAGATATATTGTCTGCAATAAACGTTAGTGTGTGTGTTTCTTAGATGAAGATTGGATAATAATAATGACCCTTAATTTGCTGGCAACACAGACCACTGTGCTGTACGTACAGACAGACAGCACACACAGACCACTGTGCTGTACGTACAGACAGACAGCACACACAGAGACAGACAGCACTACTGTACTGTACAGACAGACAGCACACACAGACCACTGTACTGTACAGACAGACAGCACACACAGACCACTGTGCTGTACGTACAGACAGACAGCACACACAGGAGAGAAGAGAGCAATACCAAGACTACACTGGACGAGCCATCACACACAAGAGTGATGAGAGAGATTACAGCTACACTATTATCATCATACACTTCACGGCACATAGTAGCGAGAGAGAGAACGACTGGCAGACCCAGAGTTAGATAGAGTACCTAGTAAAGTAAGAGGAAACTTTAGAGTCCTCTATCTTACTCTATGGCCGGCCCCTAGAGATAAACTACTGGCAGCCCCATAGAGTTAGAGTACCTAGTAAGGTAAGCGGGACTTTAGAGAGTCCTCTGTCTAACTATGGTTGGCCCCTAGAGATAAACGACTGGCAGCCCCATAGAGTTAGATAGAGTACCTAGTAAAGTATCTTACTCTATGGTTGACCCCTAGAGATAAACGACTGGCAGCCCCATAGAGTTAGATAGAGTACCTAGTAAAGTATCTTACTCTATGGTTGGCCCCTAACCTAGGTTAAGGAGACCTTTCACTTCACCATGTTCCACGAGGCTCTAAGCGTTCCCACAACGCACACACGTCGACGTGTGGGTGTTCTTCTTTTCCATCTCCCATAGTCACCGCGAAGATCGTTTGTGCTTCCGAGAAGAAGAAAAAACTTCCTGTTTTGAGAAAGGTTGTGACCTCTAACCTCATCGTGACCTTTAGTCAGGTCGTTAAAGAAGATCCCTGTTTGACGAAATAATAAAAATTGAAGTAAACATTTATTTATTTAAAGAGAAAGTTGGTCACAGCACCCCAATTCTTCATTATCAAGTTACATTTTTTTAAACTAAATTAAAAACACATTTTATTTTAAGTCTTTCACCGTATGATCCAACATTATCCAGGATTTATTTTCCCTTTCTGAGAATTAAGGAACTAAAAAAAGGAATGATGGGATAAAGAGAGTTCAGCATCCCTCATTATTCAGCTATTTTGGCACAGGTGAGCTCTCCCATGTCCTTCAGTTTAGGAGAGTTCACATCCCTCATTATACAGAGTTATGAACCCACAGATGAGCTCTCCCATGTCCTTCAGTTTAGGAGAGGTCACATCCCTCATTATACAGAGTTATGAACCCACAGGTGAGCTCTCCCATGTCCTTCAGTTTAGGAGAGGTCACATCCCTCATTATACAGAGTTATGAACCCACAGATGAGCTCTCCCATGTCTTTCAGTTTAGGAGAGGTCACATCCCTCATTATACAGAGTTATGAACCCACAGATGAGCTCTCCCATGTCTTTCAGTTTAGGAGAGGTCACATCCCTCATTATACAGAGTTATGAACCCACAGATGAGCTCTCCCATGTCCTTCAGTTTAGGAGAGGTCACATCCCTCATTATACAGAGTTGTTAACCCACAGGTGAGCTCTCCCATGTCCTTCAGTTTAGGAGAGGTCACATCCCTCATTATACAGAGTTGTTAACCCACAGATGAGCTCTCCCATGTCCTTTCCTCTTTTCATTGAGTCCCAGAGTTAGTTTGGGAACGCAAACTCTTTCTCTGGGAATCTGGAATCTGATTTCAGAACGTTTGGAATTCCACCATGTTCCGTTCGGTCCTGGACTCATATTTACATGTGCGTTAGACGCACGCAAACACACACAGAACACATGAACACACTCAAGAGAGAGCTCACGATTCAAGTTGTAGTCATACATGTAGTTAGTTAACGTGGCTCTTAACACAGGCTAAATGCTAACATGTCACTGCTGTACAGTGGTGGCTAAATCTATCTACAGAGAGTGGTTACTCCACAACATGGCTTTCTGATGCAGCTTCAGGCCACATGGTCCGTCTGCACAACAGCCCTTTTGCAGTGAAGTTTGAAACTCCAGATGTTACAGGAATGTTGGGCCGTTTTGCAGAGTGCAGGGGCCGTTTTGCAGAGTGCAGGGGCCGTTTTGCAGAGTGCAGGGGGCCGTTTTGCAGAGTGCAGGGGCCGTTTTGCAGAGTGCAGGGGCCGTTTTGCAGTCAGATTCTGTGTCCTAGTGGCTTGGTAGATTAGATGGCAGGAGGGTTGTTTACAGAGGCAGGTAGAGTAGAGAGAGGTACACACATGTACAGGCCTCTGTGTGTGTGTGTGTGGCCTAGAATGAGATACAGCCTCAGTCCTTGGAAACACACACTCTAAATACCGCCATGTTTCAGTTGAGTCTTCCTCCAGAATGTAACTCATACTATTTCACTATTTACAGTTCAATACAGGATGTTTGTGTGTGTGGCTCACACCTGCAGTCACCACCAGAGGGCAGTATACTTAATAAACAGGCTCATACCTGCAGTCACCACCAGAGGGCAGTATACTTAATAAACAGGCTCATACCGGCAGTCACCACCAGAGGGCAGTACACTTAATAAACAGGCTCATACCGGCAGTGACCACCAGAGGGCAGTATACTTAATAAACAGGCTCATACCGGCAGTGACCACCAGATGGCAGTATACTTAATAAACACGCTCATACCGGCAGTGACCACCAGAGGGCAGTATACTTGGTAAAGAGGTGGAGGATCCAGCTTGAGATGGTGTAAAGCTGAGTGGGACTGTGGGAGCTGAGGTGGTGGTGGGGGAAGGGGGGAGATCTACAAGGTTCATGGTGATCTTCTGGAGTCTGTAGGTAGGTTGGTGGTGGTTGGCTGATTGGTTGAGGTTCTGTTCTGGTGGGCTGGGTGGTCCGTTGGTTGGCTCTGGCTTTCAACCCACTGTGGTCTGTTCAGGTGAATCTGAGAAGTATTATTTTAGTGGTTCCTATGGGCTGAGGAAGTGGTTGTGATCCTTAGTGGTTCTGGTTCTATACGTGGACTACTGTGTCAACAGGTTCTAAGGAGTTGGTGGTTCTCGTGGGTTGTGGTTCTTTAGTGGAATGAAAAATTGGTTCTGGTTTGTTCCCGTTCTTTTGCGGTTGATGAGTTCTGTCTAGAAGATTCTGGTAGGTTATAATAGGTTCTAGGAGGTTTTGGTAGGTTCTGGAAGGTTCTAGTGGACAGATGACTGTGGTCTGACGAGGGGATGTGGTCGGCTGGCTGGGTCCAACTGGTCATTGGGGACTGACCGTCGGTTCTGGTCCGGTCCACTGGTGGCCAGATACTTGGCCCTCATACTCGAGGTGTACTGGAGAGAAAGAGAGAGAGAGAGCGGTAGGGGAGAAAGACAGAGGGGGAAGAGAGAGAGGGGAGGGGGAAGAGAGAGAGGGAGCGGTAGGGGAGAAAGACAAGAGGGGGAAGAGAGAGAGGGAGGGGGAAGAGAGAGAGGGAGGGGGAAGAGAAGAGAGAGGGAGGGGGAAGAGAGAGAGGGAGGGGGAAGAGAGAGAGGGAGGGGAAGAGAGAGAGGGAGGGGAAGAGAGAGAGTGGTAGGGGAGAAAGAGAGACAGAGGGGGAAGAGAGAGAGGGGAGAGAGAGAGAGAGGGAGGGGAAGGGGAGAGGGGGGAAGAGAGAGAGAGGGGAGGAAGAGGGAGAAGAGGGAGGGGGGAAGAGAGAGAGAGGGTAGGGACAGACAGAGGGGGAAGAGAGAGGGGAGGAAGAGAGAGAGAGGGAGGGGAAGAGAGAGGGGAGGGGAAGAGAGAGGGAAGAGAGGGGAAGAGAGAGAGAGAGAGGTAGGGGAGAAAGATAGACAGAGGGGAAGAGAGAGGGAGGGGGAAGGGAAGAGAGAGAGAGGGAGGGAAGGGAAGAGAGAGAGAGGGGGGGAAGAGAGAGGGGGGAGGGGGAAAGAGAGAGGGGGAAGAGGGAGGGAGGGGAGAGAGAGGGGGGGGGGAAGAGAGGGGAAGAGGGAGGGGAGGGGGAGAGAGAGAGAGGGGGAAGAGAGAGAGGGGGGAGAGAGAGGGGGGAGGGGGAAGAGAGAGAGGGGAGGGGGGGGGAAGAGAGAGAGAGGGGGGAAGAGAGAGAGAGGGGGGAAGGGAAGAGCAAGAGAGAGGAGGGGGAAGAGAGAGGAGGGGGAGGGGAAGAGAGGAGGGAGAGGAGGGGAAGAGAGAGAGGAGGGGGAAGAAGAGAGAGAGGGGGAAGAGGGAGGGGGAAAGAGGGAGGGGGAAGAGAGAAGGGGGGAAGGGGGTGAGAGAGGGGGGGGAAGAGAGAGAGAGGGAGGGGGGGGGGAGGTGAAAGAGGGAGAGGGGGGAAGAGAGAGAGGGGGGAAGAGAGAGAGGGGGAAGGGGGTGAAAGACAGAGGGGGAAGAGAGAGAGGGGGGGAAGAGAGGAGAGTGGGAGGGAAAGAGAGAGAGGGGGAGGGGGTGAAAGAGAGGGGGAAGAGAGAGAGGGGGAGAGAGAGAGGGGAGGAAAGACAGAGGGGGGAAGAGAGAGAGGGGGGAAGAGAGAGAGGGGGGGAAGAGAGAGAGGGGGGAGGGGGGTGAAAGACAGAGGGGGAAGAGAGAGAGAAAAGAAAATAACAAAAAGGGTAGCCAAAGAGAGAGTCAACAGCCCAAACCTGAAGAGTATGTATACTAGTGTACTTCAAAAGGAGGGAGTATGTATACTAGTGTACTTCAAAAGGGGGAATGTAGACTAGTGTACTTCAAAAGGAGGGAGTATGTATACTAGTGTACTTCAAAAGGAGGGAGTATGTAACTAGACTTCAAAAGGAGGGGGTATACTAGTGTACTTCAAAAGGAGGGAGTATATGTATACTAGTGTACTTCAAAAGGAGGAAGTATGTATACTAGTGTACTTCAAAAGGAGGGGGAATGAGAGACTTCAAAAGGAGGGGGTAAGGAGTAGGGAGAGTACTTCAAAACTAGGGGAAGGGGGTGAAAGACAGAGGGGGAAGAGAGAGAGAGGAGGGAAGAATAGTATGTATACTAGTGTACTTCAAAAGGGGGAAGAGAGGAAGAGAGATAGAGTGTACTTCAAAAGGGGGAAGTGAGGGGAAGAGTATGTATACTAGTGTACTTCAAAAGGAGGAGGGAGGGGAAGAGTATGTATACTAGTGTAAAAAGGGGGAGAGGGGGAAGAGATGTAACTAGTGTAAAAAGGAAAGAAAAGAAAATAACAAAAAGGGAGAAATATTGTATAGCCATCAACACTGCCCAAACCTGAAGAGTATGTATACTAGTGTACTTCAAAAGGAGGTAGGGAGTATGTATACTAGTGTACTTCAAAAGGAGGGAGTATGTATACTAGTGTACTTCAAAAGGAGGGAGGGAAGAGTATGTATACTAGTGTACTTCAAAAGGAGGGAGTAGGGAAGAGTATGTATACTAGTGTACTTCAAAAGGAGGGGAAGAGTATGTATACTAGTGTACTTCAAAAGGAGGGGAGTATGGAAGAGTATGTATACTAGTGTACTTCAAAAGGAGGGTAGGGAAGTATGTATACTAGTGTACTTCAAAAGGAGGGAGTATGTATACTAGTGTACTTCAAAAGGAGGGTAGTAGTAGGAAGGGTATGTATACTAGTGTACTTCAAAAGGAGGGAGTATGTATACTAGTGTACTTCAAAAGGAGGAGGGAGTAGGGAAGAGTATGTATACTAGTGTACTTCAAAAGGAGGGAGTAGTGTATACTAGTGTATATGTATACTAGTGTACTTCAAAAGGAGGGAGTAGGGAAGAGTATGTATACTAGTGTACTTCAAAAGGAGGGAGTAGGGAAGAGTATGTATACTAGTGTACTTCAAAAGGAGGGAAGAGTATGTATACTAGTGTACTTCAAAAGGAGGAGGGAGTAGGGAAGAGTATGTATACTAGTGTACTTCAAAAGGAGGAGTAGTATACTAGTGTAAAAGGAGTATGTATACTAGTGTACTTCAAAAGGAGGGAGGGAGTAGGGAAGAGTATGTATACTAGTGTACTTCAAAAGGAGGGAGTGAGTAGGGAAGAGTATGTATACTAGTGTACTTCAAAAGGAGGGAGTATGTATACTAGTGTACTTCAAAAGGAGGGAGGGAGTAGGGAAGAGTATGTATACTAGTGTACTTCAAAAGGAGGGAGTAGGGAAGAGTATGTATACTAGTGTACTTCAAAAGGAGGTAGAGTATGAGTAGGGAAGAGTATGTATACTAGTGTACTTCAAAAGGAGGGAGTAGGGAAGAGTATGTATACTAGTGTACTTCAAAAGGAGGGAGTGAGTAGGGAAGAGTATGTATACTAGTGTACTTCAAAAGGAGGGAGTAGGGAAGAGTATGTATACTAGTGTACTTCAAAAGGAGGGAGTGAGTAGGGAAGAGTATGTATACTAGTGTACTTCAAAAGGAGGGAGGGAGTAGGGAAGAGTATGTATACTAGTGTACTTCAAAAGGAGGGAGTAGGGAAGAGTATGTATACTAGTGTACTTCAAAAGGAGGGAGTGAGTAGGGAAGAGTATGTATACTAGTGTACTTCAAAAGGAGGGAGTAGGGAAGAGTATGTATACTAGTGTACTTCAAAAGGAGGGAGTAGGGAAGAGTATGTATACTAGTGTACTTCAAAGGGGGAGGGTATGTGTACTTCAAAGGGGGAAGTGAGTAGGGAAGGGTATGTAGAGATATGCTGCTTATAAGTGTCCAGAGACAGAGAGAGACAGAGAGTAGAGGACAGGGGGTTGGTAGACTGAAACACTATGGTAAACAAGCAACACACACCAACACACACACACTTCACTAGTCATTTGGACAGCCTGAGGTAGTGGATTAAAAACAACAATTATCACGACAGAGATTGATTAGGATTAGGATTATAGTCCTGCAGGGTTTTTGACAGGCGTTAGCACTCAACTCTAGATGATTATTAGACAGGAAATAGTATCAAATATTGAATTGATCAATTGTATTAGTGCTCTAATTCTGATGTAGAAGGTTAGGTTAGCCTGATATTAGTCAATGGTCTTAGTGAGGGAGTACTGTAGCGCTGGGTTTCCCAGTTTCCCCATCTCTAATGTGGAAACTAGTGCTTGGTGAGCCATGAGGCACAAAATGGCCACCGTGCATCACCAAACCGAGGTGGTGTCTACTGCTAGACGGTGGTGGTGGATGATATGACGTCATAGAGTTGGATAGAGGGCACATATTTGCTTCTAAACCTGCCCTTTGTGTGACCTCTATCCACCTTTATGGGTGGTTTTCAGCAGTTGGCCCTGTGAATCAGGGATGTAATTCATTCCTCCGATTCTGTTTGTCGAAATGCTTCTGAAACAGAAGCAAACGGAACGAAACTGGGAGGGGACCTACCTGAATTTGTCCCGATAGAAACTCGTATTTTTTTGCTGCTTATAAAATGGTAAACGGTTTTCCATAATGAACACACCCCAGGTGAAGAACTAGTAGTGATGTTTAGTGATGACAGGGGGACAGGGGAACACATACATAGGTCACATGCATCTAGAGGACGTGTACACACAGACACACTATGGGGACAGGACTAAAGGAGCGTCGGCTGTGGTTTACTAGGGGGGGACACGAATTAAGGACGGACATGGACAGGAAGTCACTCCGGATGACTTCAAGGTAAAACGCCTTCGGAAACAACCAGCTTTAACCAATGGCTGTACTGGCAAGACCGTATCGCCCGTCCACAGACTCAAGAGATACAACGTAAAAATAAAACGAGGGGAAAACCCAGCGTCAGACACCAAGTCTCAAAAGAAAGAGCACATGTCAACACCCATTTGTTTTCCTATGAAGAGGTATGAAGATATAAGAGAGCTCTTCAAGGGTTAACTGAAGCCAAACCCAGCCTCTATACTTCCTTATTGAGACCTGAGGATGCAGTGATGAAGTCTGGTTCAAGGAGAAGTACAAGAGGTCAAGTCTTCTACTACCAAATGGTTAGCAGCACTGGTCCAGTCTTGTACTACCAAATGGTTAGCACCACTGGTCCAGTCTTGTACTACCAAATGGTTAGCACCACTGGTCCAGTCTTGTACTACCAAATGGTTAGCACCACTGCCCTGTCTTGTACTACCAAATGGTTAGCAGCACTGGTCCAGTCTTGTACTACCAAATGGTTAGCACCATTGGTCCAGTCTTGTACTACCAAATGGTTAGCACCACTGGTCCAGTCTTGTACTACCAAATGGTTAGCACCACTGGCCCAGTCTCATACTACCAAATGGTTAGCACCACTGGCCCAGTCTTGTACTACCAAATGGTTAGCACCACTGGCCCAGTCTTGTACTACCAAATGGTTAGCACCACTGGCCCAGTCTTGTACTACCAAATGGTTGGCACCACTGGCCCAGTCTTGTACTACCAAATGGTTAGCACCACTGGCCCAGTCTTGTACTACCAAATGGTTAGCACCACTGGCCCAGTCTTGTACTACCAAATGGTTAGCACCACTGGCCCAGTCTTGTACTACCAAATGGTTAGCACCACTGGCCCAGTCGTGTACTACCAAATGGTTAGCACCACTGGCCCAGTCGTGTACTACCAAATGGTTAGCACCACTGGCCCAGTCGTGTACTACCAAATGGTTAGCACCACTGGCCCAGTCGTGTACTACCAAATGGTTAGCACCACTGGCCCAGTCTTACGGTTCCATTTGACATGCAGAATAGACTAACCATAGTTTACATCAGAATTAGAGACTGACAAAATATTTTTTTTTCATATTTTTTCATCTGTCAGACTAAAACACCTGTTTTGAATACAATCTATTACATTTAAAAAAGCCAGGCTGCCAAAATGACCTTTGCGATGGTATTTCGACCCTCGAAGGTAAAACACCTTCAGGGTTCAGAGGGGGCATACTGTAGTAGAGTGTGTACTAGAAAGTGTGCACTTACAGAGGGTGGAGGGGATTCCCTGCCAATCAGAGGCGTGTTCTCACACCTGGGGTCTGAAAGTTTGCGTTCTGGGTCCTGCGTCACAAACGAGAGGTTACTGAGGTCACTTCCTGGTTACTGAGGTCACTTCCTGGTTATTCACTTGTCACTTCCTGGTTACTGAGGTCACTTCCTGGTTATTGTTGTCACTTCCTGGTTATTGTTGTCATTTCCTGGTTACTGAGGTCACTTCCTGCACTACAGTCCTCCCTACAACAACTAGATTGCGTCCCAATGATCTCTCCTTTCTCCCGAAGTGTGCACTTGTTCACTTCCCTTCATGCATATGACTGGAATACGGAAACTCCATCTCGTATTCTAGTATCCATGCCAACATCAATCAAATGCTTTTTACAATGGTGGGGAGTGGTGAATGAGCACACTTCAAGAGGAAGGAGAGATCGTTGGGACTTAGCCTCAGACCCTCAGTATGTGGTCGGTGTCACAACAACAGCACCTTGTCTGCTATATTATTGTCCTAGCGCTAGATGCTTAAAGGGTTGGGCCAGTAACCAAAAGGTTGATGTGCCCTTGAGCAAAGCACTGAACCCTGATTTGCTCCTTGGGTGCCGTACTACTCTGGCCGACCATGTAAAACAACACATTTCAGTGCACCTATCCGGTGCATGTGATAATCTTCTTCTTTTTTTAAATACATAATGTATTGTTTTGTATCAGTGGTATACTTAATGGAATACACTAATGCATAACTTAAACTTACGTTGACTAGTTGAAAGCTATGCAGGCCTATTACGTTGACTAGTTGAAAGCTATGCAGGCCTATTACGTTGACTAGTTGAAAGGTATGCAGGCCTATTACGTTGACTAGTTGAAAGATATGCAGGCCTATTACGTTGACTAGTTGAAAGCTATGCAGGCCTATTACGTTGACTAGTTGAAAGCTATGCAGGCCTATTACGTTGACTAGTTGAAAGCTATGCAGGCCTATTACGTTGACTAGTTGAAAGATATGCAGGCCTATTACGTTGACTAGTTGAAAGCTATGCAGGCCTATTACGTTGACTAGTTGAAAGCTATGCAGGCCTATTACGTTGACTAGTTGAAAGCTATGCAGGCCTATTACGTTGACTAGTTGAAAAGCTATGCAGGCCTATTACGTTGACTAGTTGAAAGCTATGCAGGCCTATTACGTTGACTAGTTGAAAGATATGCAGGCCTATTACGTTGACTAGTTGAAAGCTATGCAGGCCTATTACGTTGACTAGTTGAAAGCTATGCAGGCCTATTACGTTGACTAGTTGAAAGCTATGCAGGCCTATTACGTTGACTAGTTGAAAGCTATGCAGGCCTATTACGTTGACTAGTTGAAAGATATGCAGGCCTATTACGTTGACTAGTTGAAAGATATGCAGGCCTATTACGTTGACTAGTTGAAAGCTATGCAGGCCTATTACGTTGACTAGTTGAAAGCTATGCAGGCCTATTACGTTGACTAGTTGAAAGCTATGCAGGCCTGTTACGGTGACTGAAGTGCATTATTGAAGTGGACGAAGTGAGGAGAGAAACATGTACTGCAGTCATCATGTGTGTAGATGAAGGGTGTAAAACCTTGTAAGGCCACAGCGTTCAACCATGCAGATTGATATGTGTTTCACCTTATGGAAACACTACTGGGTATCATCCTGCTGACCATGATCTGTAACATGGTCCTTATCAGTGACACGAAGACATAGGGACTCTTTACTGAATAAAACAAACTTAGGCTACTTTATATACGTTTGTGAGTGTATCTGTTTTCAATGTGGCAGCCTGGTGGTTAAATATTACAATAGTATCAACGTTTGTCTGAGTCCATGCAGGCTCAAATGATCAGTGACGGGACTAGATAGCATGTGCTAGCTAGTGACTGGCAGGCAATGGGTTCCCGCTAGCGGCTAGCAGGCTAACTCACACCCTTTAGCTGTAGCTTTACGGTAGGTCGATACCAGTCAATGGCAATTGCGTGGCTAATTGGTAGCAGGCAATAGCTAACTTGTATGGCAGGCAGGCAATGTGTAAAAGCTAACTTCGATATGGCTAGCAGGCTTACTCACATGTAGCCTAATGTATATCACTGAGCAGGCAGTGTAGCTTCACTTGGGTAACTGATAGCTAACTGATAGCAGGCAGTGTTTTGTTTATGCTAGCAGGCTAACTCACTCGCTAGCTAGCGATAATGTATGGCAGGGGCAATGGCGATCGCGTGGCTAACTTGAGCTTGTATAGCAGGCAGTGTGTCGATTCTGCTAGCGGTGCTAACTGACATGTGGCTAGCAGGCTAACTCACTCGCTAGCTACAATAATCTATGGCAGGCAATGTAGATCGCGTGGCTAGCTTGTGTAGCAGGCAGTGTTTTGTTTCAGCTAGCGGCTACCGGTGGGGTGCTAACTCACATGTACTCAGTGACAGGGGCATTGCTGACAGTGTGGGCCGTAGCAGGGATGCTAGCTTCGCTGCCGTAGCTGCTACCACAGCTGTAGAGGCTGGGCATGTGCACGCGGTACAGGTTATCATGAGGACCCGCCCCCCGATTGCCCTGGGCAGCAGACTCGTCTTCTCCATCCTCATCATCCGTCCTTCATTGGCCAGGGCCAAGGGGAGGGGCCGGGCCAAGGGGAGGGGCCGGGCGAGGGGAGGGGCCGGGCGAGGGGAAGGAGGGGTGAGGGGAGACAGACAGTGAGAGTGAGAACAGAGGAGAGAGGAGCTGATAGAGGGTCAACTCAGACTCATAGGACCCTTGAAGGAGGATAATACACCCCTCAACCGACAGATCTAGGATCAGCTTCCCCTCCCACAAACCTGACCTTTTACCATTAAATGAGGAAAATTAAAAACTGACCCAAGATCAGGGACTAGGGGCCAAGTCCACACTAAACCACCTAATTCCCTTGTATTGGTATTGGTGCAACAGAGAGACGCCAGGCAAGAATAACCCCAAAACACCCCCACCACCATCAACCCCCAGGCACCACCCCACCACAAAGCACAGGTGCACACGAGGATCACAGAACACTGTCTTGGGGTCAAAGATCAGAAGTCAGGAGTCAGATTTGTTCCATTTCAGCCAATTGTAGAAGGAACCCGATCATGCAGTTTTCAGCATCATCCTCACCGTCATCAGTAGCAGCTCTGTCTCAGCAGCAGAGGGATACAGCAAGAGGACAGGAGAGAAGCTTAGAGCTTATTTACAAAGGAATCGTCGGAATCGATTCCCCTGAACGGCAGCCAATGACTGACTCCCCATAATGAGCATTCATTTCAAGCCATTTGATTCTTTTTTGATTCAAGCCATTTGATTCAATCATTTCAAGCCATTTGATTCAAGCCATTTTTGATTCAAGCCATTTGATTCATTCATTTCAAGCCATTTGATTCATTTCAAGCCATTCATTTCAAGCCATTTGATTCATTCCTTTCAATCACACTTGAGGAGGAAGTGGGGCGGCAGGTAGCCTAGTGGTTAGAGCGTTGGGCCAGTAAAGCGAGAGGTTGCTGGATCGAATCCCCGAGCTGACAAGGTAAAAAATATGTCGTTCTGCCCCTTAACAAGGCACCTTTCCTAGACCATCGTTGTAAATAAGAATTTGTTCTTACCTGCCTTGCCTAGTTAAATAAAGCATACATTTAAAAAAGCAATTTGATTCATTCATTTCAGGTTATTTGATTCATGCATCTGAAATCTTGAGTGCACCGTAAAAATGTAAATTCATACAAAATGTCACAAAGAAAACTAAAATCAGGTCAAAATGGCCGCTGCTGGTGAACCATTTTCTGCTGTGACAGACAATAATAATAATAATAAAATAAACAATGATCAATAACAAAACAAAACAACAATCGGCAGCGAAAAATAATGAAAGAATCAGATATAGGACGCTTATTGGGAAGGTAGTGGAGTGCAGGTCAACTACACAGGGTATAAAACATGTTTGTAGAACTTTAGATCGGTCCGTAGATTGCCCGGGCAGTGAAGAGGAAAGCACTGGTTCGCCGAGAGGCTTCAGCTGTTATCTCGTCACACCACCAGGGGGCAGCAGTGCTATTTCAGAATTAGGTTCTAATGCTGCCACACTCGCATATAAAGCTGCGCAAAACTCATCCACACACACAGAGCCCAAACGCAGGACTGTTCCTACACGAAGCACTCTGCCAAGGCCTCTCTTCTCGATGATAGAAACACAGGAGGAGGTCGACGAGGGACACACAGAATCTCTGTCGCTACAGAGATGTCAATTGAGAAGTCCAATGTATTTAGTGCAAAATATATTACGCCAAGGGCCAAAACCGTCAATGACCCTTTAATCTATTTATATGATCTGTGTTCCCATCAACTGTTACTGAGGATTCCATCATCCCATTCCGAGTCACAGGTTTTTACAAATCAGAACATTGGTAGGAGAAAGGAGGACGAGGAGAAGAAACAGAAGGAGGGATGAGGGGGACAGAAAATAATGGTGTTGACCCAATTAGAAGATGTGAAATAAAACTGAGAGACGGGCGGACAGACAGACAGACAGACAGACAGACAGACAGACAGACAGACAGACAGACAGACAGACAGACAGACAGACAGACAGACAGACAGACAGACAGACAGACAGACAGACAGACAGACAGACAGACAGACAGACAGACGAGAGTCTGATAGACAGACAGACAGATGCACTATACTAAACATGAAGGCTGTAGTAGTAGTAGTAGTAGTAGTAGTAGTAGTAGTAGTAGTAGTAGTAGTAGTAGTAGCAGCAGTAGTATTAGTAGCAGTAGTATTAGTAGCAGTAGTAGTAGTAGTAGTAGATCTGATCAATGTCTTAGCAGGGAATAGGCCAGATGTGTTTGTGTTGTGTGTTCAGGTGTTTGTGTTGTGTGTTCAGGTGTTTGTGTTGTGTGTGTTCAGGTTTGTGTTGTGTGTGTTAAGGTGTTTGTCTTGTGTGTGTTCAGGTGTTTGTGTTTGTGTTGTGTGTTCAGGTGTGTGTTGTGTGTTCAGGTGTTTGTGTTGTGTGTTCAGGTGTTTGTGTTGTGTGTGTTCAGGTGTGTTAAGGTGTTTGTCTTGTGTGTGTTCAGGTGTATGTTCAGGTGTGTTACCTCTTGCTCTGCCAGGTGTGTGGCACACTGCAGACGATGGAAGAGAACATGAGAGCTGTGACGAAGGAGAACAGCACCAGGTAGATCAGCCCCTCCACTCCATCATAACACAACCCTGTTAGAGCCTGGACATAGTCCTGGAACACAACAATATAACACCACCCTGTTAGAGCCTGGACATAGTCCTGGAACACAACAATATAACACCACCCTGTTAGAGCCTGGACATAGTCCTGGAATACAACAATATAACACCACCCTGTTAGAGCCTGGACATAGTCCTGGAATACAACAATATAACACCACCCTGTTAGAGCCTGGACATAGTCCTGGAATACAACAATATAACACCACCCTGTTAGAGCCTGGACATAGTCCTGGAATACAACAATATAACACCACCCTGTTAGAGCCTGGACATAGTCCTGGAACACAATATAACACCACCCTGTTAGAGCCTGGACATAGTCCTGGAATACAACAATATAACACCACCCTGTTAGAGCCTGGACATAGTCCTGGAACACAACAATATAACACCACCCTGTTAGAGCCTGGACATAGTCCTGGAACACAACAATATAACACCACCCTGTTAGAGCCTGGACATAGTCCTGGAACACAATATAACACCACCCTGTTAGAGCCTGGACATAGTCCTGGAACACAATATAACACCACCCTGTTAGAGCCTGGACATAGTCCTGGAACACAATATAACACCACCCTGTTAGAGCCTGGACATAGTCCTGGAACACAATATAACACCACCCTGTTAGAGCCTGGACATAGTCCTGGAACACAACATAACACCACCCTGTTAGAGCCTGGACATAGTCCTGGAATACAACAATATAACACCACCCTGTTAGAGCCTGGACATAGTCCTGGAACAACAATATAACACCACCCTGTTAGAGCCTGGACATAGTCCTGGAACACAATATATAACACCACCCTGTTAGAGCCTGGACATAGTCCTGGAATACAACAATATAACACCACCCTGTTAGAGCCTGGACATAGTCCTGGAATACACAATATAACACCACCTGTTAGAGCCTGGACATAGTCCTGGAACACAATATAACACCACCCTGTTAGAGCCTGGACATAGTCCTGGAACACAACAATATAACACCACCCTGTTAGAGCCTGGACATAGTCCTGGAATACAACAATATAACACCACCCTGTTAGAGCCTGGACATAGTCCTGGAACAACAATATAACACCACCCTGTTAGAGCCTGGACATAGTCCTGGAATACAACAATATAACACCACCCTGTTAGAGCCTGGACATAGTCCTGGAATACACAATATAACACCACCCTGTTAGAGCCTGGACATAGTCCTGGAATACAACAATATAACACCACCCTGTTAGAGCCTGGACATAGTCCTGGAACAACAATATAACACCACCCTGTTAGAGCCTGGACATAGTCCTGGAACAACAATATAACACCACCCTGTTAGAGCCTGGACATAGTCCTGGAACACAATATAACACCACCCTGTTAGAGCCTGGACATAGTCCTGGAACACAATATAACACCACCCTGTTAGAGCCTGGACATAGTCCTGGAACAACAATATAACACCACCCTGTTAGAGCCTGGACATAGTCCTGGAACACAATATAACACCACCCTGTTAGAGCCTGGACATAGTCCTGGAACAACAATATAACACCACCCTGTTAGAGCCTGGACATAGTCCTGGAATACAACAATATAACACCACCCTGTTAGAGCCTGGACATAGTCCTGGAATACACAATATAACACCACCCTGTTAGAGCCTGGACATAGTCCTGGAATACAACAATATAACACCACCCTGTTAGAGCCTGGACATAGTCCTGGAATACAACAATATAACACCACCCTGTTAGAGCCTGGACATAGTCCTGGAACACAATATAACACCACCCTGTTAGAGCCTGGACATAGTCCTGGAATAGTCAACAATATAACACCACCCTGTTAGAGCCTGGACATAGTCCTGGAACACAATATAACACCACCCTGTTAGAGCCTGGACATAGTCCTGGAATAGAACAATATAACACCACCCTGTTAGAGCCTGGACATAGTCCTGGAACACAATATAACACCACAATATAACACCACCCTGTTAGAGCCTGGACATAGTCCTGGAACACAATATAACACCACCCTGTTAGAGCCTGGACATAGTCCTGGAACACAATACAACAATATAACACCACCCTGTTAGAGCCTGGACATAGTCCTGGAACACAATATAACACCACCCTGTTAGAGCCTGGACATAGTCCTGGAACACAACAATATAACACCACCCTGTTAGAGCCTGGACATAGTCCTGGAACAACAATATAACACCACCCTGTTAGAGCCTGGACATAGTCCTGGAACACAATATAACACCACCCTGTTAGAGCCTGGACATAGTCCTGGAACACAAATATAACACCACCCTGTTAGAGCCTGGACATAGTCCTGGAACACAATATAACACCACCCTGTTAGAGCCTGGACATAGTCCTGGAACACAATATAACAAATATAACACCACCCTGTTAGAGCCTGGACATAGTCCTGGAACACAATATAACACCACCCTGTTAGAGCCTGGACATAGTCCTGGAACACAATATAACACCACCCTGTTAGAGCCTGGACATAGTCCTGGAACACAATATAACACCACCCTGTTAGAGCCTGGACATAGTCCTGGAAAGTTAGAGCCTGGACATAGTCCTGGAACACAATATAACACCACCCTGTTAGAGCCTGGACATAGTCCTGGAATACAACAATATAACACAACCCTGTTAGAGCCTGGACATAGTCCTGGAATAAAACAATATAACACCACCCTGTTAGAGCCTGGACATAGTCCTGGAACACAACAATATAACACCACCCTGTTAGAGCCTGGACAGAGTCCTGGAACACAATATAACACCACCCTGTTAGAGCCTGGACATAGTCCTGGAATACAACAATATAACACCACCCTGTTAGAGCCTGGACATAGTCCTGGAACACAATATAACACCACCCTGTTAGAGCCTGGACATAGTCCTGGAACACAATATAACACCACCCTGTTAGAGCCTGGACAGAGTCCTGGAACACAACAATATAACACCACCCTGTTAGAGCCTGGACATAGTCCTGGAACACAATATAACACCACCCTGTTAGAGCCTGGACATAGTCCTGGAACACAATATAACACCACCCTGTTAAAGCCTGGACAGAGTCCTGGAACACAATATAACACCACCCTGTTAGAGCCTGGAATAGTCCTGGACACAATATAACACCACCCTGTTAGAGCCTGGACATAGTCCTGGAACACAATATAACACCACCCTGTTAGAGCCTGGACATAGTCCTGGAACACAACAATATAACACCACCCTGTTAGAGCCTGGACATAGTCCTGGAACACAATATAACACCACCCTGTTAGAGCCTGGACATAGTCCTGGAACACAATATAACACCACCCTGTTAGAGCCTGGACATAGTCCTGGAACAACACAATATAACACCACCCTGTTAGAGCCTGGACATAGTCCTGGAACACAATATAACACCACCCTGTTAGAGCCTGGACATAGTCCTGGAACACAATATAACACCACCCTGTTAGAGCCTGGACATAGTCCTGGAACACAATATAACACCACCCCAGAGAAGAAGAGAGAAGATAAGTGAAGAAGAGGATAAGAGAAGAGATGAAGAGAGGAGAAAGAGAAGCATAGAGGAGAAGAGAGGAGCCTGAGAAGAAGAAGAGAAAGAGAAGCGGAGAGGGATAAGAGAAGAGAGGGAGAGGATACGAGAAGAGGAGAAGAGAAGCATAGAGGAGAGGAGAAAAAGAGAGAAGAGAAGCGGAGAGGATAAGAGAAGAGAGGAGAGGATAAGAGAAGAGAGGAGAGAGAAAAGAGAGAGGAGAAGAGATGAAGAGAGGAGAGAGAAGCACCACCCTGAGTGAGTCATATTGTCATATTGAGGGTTGTTGTCAGCTGTTTGATTTGAGGAAAGAGACAGTCTGGTGGCTTGAGATCTCCCTGGTAACAACTCTTACTAGTCACGACAACACCGTTTGAAAACGGTTGAATCAAGGTGTAAAGGAGGTGGGATTTAACACGTTTTCTCTTTCTGGACTTCAAGAAGAGGAAAATCACTGTCATTATCATGAAGGGTGAGAGGAGAGAGAGAGGGGAGAAAAATAGACAGAGAGACAGAGAGACAGAGAGAGAGAGACAGCGAGAGCGAGAGAGACAGAGGGAGAGAGGGAGAGGGGGAAGAAAAATAGACAGAGAGACAGAGAGAGAGACAGCAAGAGCGAGAGAGACAGCGAGAGAGAGAGACAGCGAGAGAGAGAGACAGCGAGACAGAGAGACAGAGAGAGAGAGAGACAGCGAGAGCGAGAGAGACAGAGGGAGAGAGAGAGAGAGGGAAGAAGATGAAGGGGATAGACAGAGAGACAGAGAGAGAGACAGCAAGAGCGAGAGAGACAGCGAGAGAGAGAGACAGCGAGAGAGAGAGACAGAAAGAGCGAGGGAGAGGGGGAGACAGAGAGAGAGAGAGAGAGAGAGACAGAGAGAGTAGCTACCCCACCTATAAATAATGAACAGTTGAACAGGGGGAGGGACCAAGATTGTTTTATTTATTTGAAGGAGAGGAGCTCATACACACACACACACACACACACACACACAAACACACACACACACACACACACACACACACACACACACACACACACACACACACACACACACACACACACACAGCCACACACGCCACACACACACACACACACACACACACACACACACACACACACACACACACACACACACACACACACACACACAAACACACACACGCCACACACACACACACAAACACACACACGCCACACACACACACACACACACACACACACACACACACACACACACACACACACACACACACACACACACACAGTATCTCACCATGTGCAGGCTGCGACAGTCAACCAGAGCGGTGAGTTGATGAAGGCCAACCTCCGTAGAGTTCAATACAGTCTGAATCTGTTCCAGAGTCCCCTAGAGAACCACAGCAGAGGTTACATTCACACACACATGAGCACCCGCACTGGCACACACACACACTTTCAAGCACAAAAACAAACACACGTGAACATCAGCACACACACACACACACACACACACACACACACACACACACACACACACACACACACACACACACACACACACACACACACACACACACACACACACACACACACACACGAGCACTTTCAAGAACAAAAACAAACACACGTGAACATCAGCACACACACTCACACACACCCCTACCTTGGTGTTGGGGTAATCCCGTATAGCTGACTGTAGGAGTTCTGCCACGTCATCTTGCATCTCAACCAGGGCTTTGTGACTGCCAGACAGCTTCTGCAACACACACACACACACACACACACACACACACACACACACACACACACACACACACACACACACACACACACACACACACACACACACACACACACACACACACAGGACTTCAGTGAAGGGCAGGACTTCAGGACTGTCCTTCATTCTTCCTGATTAGAATGTGTGTGGAGGAGGTGGAGTCGTACATGCTGGAAAGGATTTGATTGGCCACTGCTGCACCTCAGGTAATACTGCAGGATATCTGGAGAGAAACAGACACATATTGACGTCAATAATGTATTTATTTACCCCCTTTTACTGAATCAGGTAGATCAATTCAAATAGAAGAAGTTCTTATTTACAACAAGAAGACAGAGTGTACACTATGAAGATGATAGAGTGTGGTAATGAGGACAGACAGAGAAGAAGACAGAGTGTACACTATGAAGATGATAGAGTATGGTAATGAGGACAGACAGAGAAGAAGACAGAGTGTACACTATGAAGATGATAGAGTATGGTAATGAGGACAGACAGAGAAGAAGACAGAGTGTACACTATGAAGATGATAGAGTATGGTAATGAGGACAGACAGAGAAGAAGACAGAGTGTACACTATGAAGATGATAGAGTATGGTAATGAGGACAGACAGAGAAGAAGACAGAGTGTACACTATGAAGATGATAGAGTATGGTAATGAGGACAGACAGAGAAGAAGACAGAGTGTACACTATGAAGATGATAGAGTATGGTAATGAGGAGAAACACAGTCAATATATACAGACAACTAAACAATGAGAGAGAGACACAGACAGACAGACAGACAGAGACAGACAGAGACAGAGAGACAGAGAGACAGAGACAGAGACAGAGACAGAGACAGAGAGAGAGAGAGAGAGAGAGAGAGAGAGAGAGAGAGAGAGAGAGAGAGAGAGAGAGAGAGAGAGAGAGAGAGAGAGAGAGAGAGAGAGAGAGAGAGAGAGAGAGAGAGAGAGAACATCATTCACTGTAGGTCCTCAAACCCTGCATCAGTAAATGATTAAAACTAGGACTGATAAGGAAACAACACAACACCAACATGACCTGTAACAGGCCGCTGAGCCTCAACAACAACACTATCAACACCAATGTAAACACACCCACCAGGCTTCTGTTAGACGGTAACAGGGCTGAGCCTCAACAACAACACTATCAACCCCAATGTAAACACACCCACCAGGGCTTCTGTTAGACGGTAACAGGCCGCTGAGCCTCAACAACAAGACTATCAACCCCAATGTAAACACACCCACCAGGGCTTCTGTTAGACGGTAACAGGCCGCTGAGCCTCAACAACAACACTATCAACCCCAATGAAACACACCCACCAGGGCTTCTGTTAGGACGGTAACCCCAATGTAAACACACCCACCAGGGCTTCTGTTAGACGGTAACAGGCCGCTGAGCCTCAACAACAAGACTATCAACCCCAATGTAAACACACCCACCAGGGCTTCTGTTAGACGGTAACAGGCCGCTGAGCCTCAACAACAACACTATCAACCCCAATGTAAACAACACTTCTGTTAGACGGTAACAGGCCGCTGAGCCTCAACAACAACACCATCAACCCCAATGTAAACACACCCACCAGGGCTTCTGTTAGACGGTAACAGGCCGCTGAGCCTCAACAACAACACTATCAACCCCAATGTAAACACACCCACCGGGGCTTCTGTTAGACGGTAACAGGCCGCTGAGCCTCAACAACAAGACTATCAACCCCAATGTAAACACACCCACCGGGGCTTCTGTTAGACGGTAACAGGCCGCTGAGCCTCAACAACAAGACTATCAACCCCAATGTAAACACACCCACCAGGGCTTCTGTTAGACGGTAACAGGCCGCTGAGCCTCAACAACAACACTATC
>NW_025748035.1:0-41548 GCF_021184085.1 Oncorhynchus gorbuscha | reverse complement strand
CTCCATCCTCTCCTTTCATTATGCCCTACCTCTACAGACACATCTCATACTGTCCTCACTTCCTCCATCCTCTCCTTTCATTATGCCCTACCTCTACAGACACATCTCATACGGTCCTCACTTCCTCCATCCTCTCCTTTCATTATGCCCTACCTCTACAGACACATCTCATACTGTCCTCACTTCCTCCATCCTCTCCTTTCATTATGCCCTACCTCTACAGACACATCTCATACTGTCCTCACTTCCTCTCCCTTCATTATGCCCTACCTCTACAGACACATCTCATACTGTCCTCACTTCCTCCATCCTCTCCTTTCATTATGCCCTACCTCTACAGACACATCTCATACTGTCCTCACTTCCTCCATCCTCTCCTTTCATTATGCCCTACCTCTACAGACACATCTCATACTGTCCTCACTTCCTCCATCCTCTCCTTTCATTATGCCCTACCTCTACAGACACATCTCCATACTGTCCTCACTTCCTCTCCCTTCATTATGCCCTACCTCTACAGACACATCTCATACTGTCCTCACTTCCTCTCCCTTCATTATGCCCTACCTCTACAGACACATCTCATACTGTCCTCACTTCCTCTCCCTTCATTATGCCCTACCTCTACATACACATCTCATACTGTCCTCACTTCCTCTCCCTTCATTATGCCTACCTCTACAGACATCTCATGCTGTCCTCACTTCCTCTCCCTTCATTATGCCCTACCTCTACAGACACATCTCATACTGTCCTCACTTCCTCTCCTTTCATTATGCCGTACCTCTACAGACACATCTCATACTGTCCTCACTTCCTCCATCCTCTCCTTTCATTATGCCCTACCTCTACAGACACATCTCATACTGTCCTCACTTCCTCCATCCTCTCCTTTCATTATGCCCTACCTCTACAGACACATCTCATACTGTCCTCACTTCCTCTCCTTTCATTATGCCCTACCTCTACAGACACATCTCATACTGTCCTCACTTCCTCCATCCTCTCCTTTCATTATGCCCTACCTCTACAGACACATCTCATACTGTCCTCACTTCCTCCATCCTCTCCCTTCATTATGCCCTACCTCTACAGACACATCTCATACTGTCCTCACTTCCTCCATCCTCTCCTTTCATTATGCCCTACCTCTACAGACACATCTCATACTGTCCTCACTTCCTCCATCCTCTCCTTTCATTATGCCCTACCTCTACAGACACATCTCATACTGTCCTCACTTCCTCCATCCTCTCCTTTCATTATGCCCTACCTCTACAGACACATCTCATACTGTCCTCACTTCCTCCATCCTCTCCTTTCATTATGCCCTACCTCTACAGACACATCTCATACTGTCCTCACTTCCTCCATCCTCTCCTTTCATTATGCCCTACCTCTACAGACACATCTCATACTGTCCTCACTTCCTCCATCCTCTCCCTTCATTATGCCCCTACCTCTACAGACACATCTCATACTGTCCTCACTTCCTCCATCCTCTCCCTTCATTATGCCCTACCTCTACAGACACATCTCATGCTGTCCTCACTTCCTCCATCCTCTCCCTTCATTATGCCGTACCTCTACAGACACATCTCATACTGTCCTCACTTCCTCTCCTCTCCTTTCATTATGCCCTACCTCTACAGACACATCTCATACTGTCCTCCTTCCTCCATCCTCTCCTTTCATTATGCCCTACCTCTACAGACACATCTCATACTGTCCTCACTTCCTCCATCCTCTCCTTTCATTATGCCCTACCCTCTACAGACACATCTCATACTGTCCTCACTTCCTCTCCCTTCATTATGCCCTACCTCTACAGACACATCTCATACTGTCCTCACTTCCTCCATCCTCCCTTCATTATGCCCTACCTCTACAGACACATCTCATACTGTCCTCACTTCCTCCATCCTTCCTTATTATGCCCTACCTCTACAGACACATCTCATACTGTCCTCACTTCCTCTCCCTTCATTATGCCCTACCTCTACAGACACATCTCATACTGTCCTCACTTCCTCCATCCTCTCCTTTCATTATGCCGTACCTCTACAGACACATCTCATACTGTCCTCACTTCTCCATCCCTCCCTTTCATTATGCCCTACCTCTACAGACACATCTCATACTGTCCTCACTTCCCCTCCATCCTCTCCTTTCATTATGCCGTACCTCTACAGACACATCTCATACTGTCCTCACTTCCTCCATCCTCTCCTTTCATTATGCCCTACCTCTACAGACACATCTCATACTGTCCTCACTTCCTCCATCCTCCCTTTCATTATGCCGTACCTCTACAGACACATCTCATACTGTCCTCACTTCCTCCATCCTCTCCTTTCATTATGCCCTACCTCTACAGACACATCTCATACTGTCCTCACTTCTCCTTTCATTATGCCCTACCTCTACAGACACATCTCATACTGTCCTCACTTCCTCCATCCTTCATTATGTTGTACCTCTACAGACACATCTCATACTGTCCTCACTTCCTCCATCCTCCCTTCATTATGCCCTACCTCTACAGACACATCTCATACTGTCCTCACTTCCTCCATCCCTTCATTATGCCCTACTTCTCATTATTCCTCCATCCTCTCCTTTCATTATGCCCTACCTCTACAGACACATCTCATACTGTCCTCACTTCCTCCATCCTCTCCCTTTCATTATGCCCTACCTCTACAGACACATCTCATACTGTCCTCACTTCCTCTCCCTTCATTATGCCCTACCTCTACAGACACATCTCATACTGTCCTCACTTCCTCCATCCTCTCCTTTCATTATGCCCTACCTCTACAGACACATCTCATACTGTCCTCACTTCCTCCATCCTCTCCTTTCATTATGCCCTACCTCTACAGACACATCTCATACTGTCCTCACTTCCTCCATCCTCTCCTTCATTATGCCCTACCTCTACAGACACATCTCATACTGTCCTCACTTCCTCCATCCTCTCCCTTCATTATGCCCTACCTCTACAGACACATCTCATACTGTCCTCACTTCCTCCATCCTCTCCTTTCATTATGCCCTACCTCTACAGACACATCTCATACTGTCCTCACTTCCTCCATCCTCTCCCTTCATTATGCCCTACCTCTACAGACACATCTCATACTGTCCTCACTTCCTCCATCCTCTCCCTTCATTATGCCCTACCTCTACAGACACATCTCATACTGTCCTCACTTCCTCCATCCTCTCCTTTCATTATGCCCTACCTCTACAGACACATCTCATACTGTCCTCATTTCCTCCATCCTTCCTCCATCTCATACTCCTCACTCCTCCTTTCATTATGCCGTACCTCTACAGACACATCTCATACTGTCCTCACTTCCTCCATCCTCTCCTTTCATTATGCCCTACCTCTACAGACACATCTCATACTGTCCTCACTTCCTCCATCCTCTCCTCTCATTATGCCCTACCTCTACAGACACATCTCATACTGTCCTCACTTCCTCCATCCTCTCCTTCATTATGCCGTACCTCTACAGACACATCTCATACTGTCCTCACTTCCTCCATCCTCTCCTTTCATTATGCCCTACCTCTACAGACACATCTCATACTGTCCTCACTTCCTCCATCCTTCCTCATTATGCCGTACCTCTACAGACACATCTCATACTGTCCTCACTTCCTCCATCCTCTCCTTTCATTATGCCGTACCTCTACAGACACATCTCATACTGTCCTCACTTCCTCCATCCTCTCCTTTCATTATGCCCTACCTCTACAGACACATCTCATACTGTCCTCACTTCCTCCATCCTCTCCTTCATTATGCCCTACCTCTACAGACACATCTCATACTGTCCTCACTTCCTCCATCCTCTCCTTTCATTATGCCCTACCTCTACAGACACATCTCATACTGTCCTCATACTGTCCTTTCACTTCTCCATCCTCTCCTTTCATTATGCCCTACCTCTACAGACACATCTCATACTGTCCTCACTTCCTCCATCCTCTCCCTCATTATGCCCTACCTCTACAGACACATCTCATACTGTCCTCACTTCCTCCATCCTCTCCTTTCATTATGCCCTACCTCTACAGACACATCTCATACTGTCCTCACTTCCTCCATCCTCTCCCCTTCATTATGCCCTACCTCTACAGACACATCTCATACTGTCCTCACTTCCTCCATCCTCTCCCTTCATTATGCCCTACCTCTACAGACACATCTCATACTGTCCTCACTTCCTCTCCCTCATTATGTCCTACAGACACATCTCATACTGTCCTCACTTCCTCCATCCTCTCCTTTCATTATGCCGCACCTCTACAGACACATCTCATACTGTCCTCACTTCCTCCATCCTCTCCTTCATTATGCCCTACCTCTACAGACACATCTCATACTGTCCTCACTTCCTCCATCCTCTCCTTTCATTATGCCCTACCTCTACAGACACATCTCATACTGTCCTCTACTTCCTCCATCCTCTCCCCCTTCATTATGCCCTACCTCTACAGACACATCTCATACTGTCCTCACTTCCTCCATCCTCTCCTCTTCATTATGCTACCTCTACAGACACATCTCATACTGTCCTCACTTCCTCCATCCTTTCATTATGCCCTACCTCTACAGACACATCTCATACTGTCCTCATTCCTCCATCCTCTCCTTTCATTATGCCCTACCTCTACAGACACATCTCATACTGTCCTCACTTCCTCCATCCTCTCCTTCATTATGCCGTACCTCTACAGACACATCTCATACTGTCCTCACTTCCTCCATCCTCCTTCATCCTCTTCCCATCCTTCATTATGTTGTACCTCTACAGACACATCTCATACTGTCCTCACTTCCTCCATCCTCTCCTTTCATTATGCCCTACCTCTACAGACACATCTCATACTGTCCTCACTTCCTCCATCCTCTCCTTTCATTATGCCCTACCTCTACAGACACATCTCATACTGTCCTCACTTCCTCCATCCTCTCCTTTCATTATGCCGTACCTCTACAGACACATCTCATACTGTCCTCACTTCCTCCATCCTCTCCTTTCATTATGCCCTACCTCTACAGACACATCTCATACTGTCCTCATACTGCCCTCACTCTCATACTGTCCTCACTTCCTCCATCCTCTCCTTTCATTATGCCCTACCTCTACAGACACATCTCATACTGTCCTCACTTCCTCCATCCTTCCTTTCATTATGCCCTACCTTACAGACACATCTCATACTGTCCTCACTTCCTCCATCCTCTCCCTTCATTATGCCCTACCTCTACAGACACATCTCATACTGTCCTCACTTCCTCCATCCTCTCCCTTCATTATGCCCTACCTCTACAGACACATCTCATACTGTCCTCACTTCCTCTCCCTTCATTATGTTGTACCTCTACAGACACATCTCATACTGTCCTCACTTCCTCCATCCTCTCCTTTCATTATGCCGCACCTCTACAGACACATCTCATACTGTCCTCACTTCCTCCATCCTCTCCCTTCATTATGCCCTACCTCTACAGACACATCTCATACTGTCCTCTCTTCCTCCATCCTCTCCTTTCATTATGCCCTACCTCTACAGACACATCTCATACTGTCCTCACTTCCTCTCCTTTCATTATGCCCTACCTCTACAGACACATCTCATACTGTCCTCACTTCCTCCTCCTCTCCCTTCATTATGCCCTACCTCTACAGACACATCTCATACTGTCCTCACTTCCTCCATCCTCTCCTTCATTATGCCCTACCTCTACAGACACATCTCATACTGTCCTCACTTCCTCCATCCTCTCCCTTCATTATGCCCTACCTCTACAGACACATCTCATACTGTCCTCACTTCCTCCATCCTCTTCTTTTCATTATGCCCACCTCTACAGACACATCTCATACTGTCCTCACTTCCTCCATCCTCTCCCTTCATTATGCCCTACCTCTACAGACACATCTCATACTGTCCTCACTTCCTCCATCCTCTCCTTTCATTATGCCCTACCTCTACAGACACATCTCATACTGTCCTCACTTCCTCTCCCTTCATTATGTAGTACCTCTACAGACACATCTCATACTGTCCTCACTTCCTCCATCCTCTCCTTTCATTATGCCCTACTCTACAGACACATCTCATACTGTCCTCACTTCTCCATCCTCTCCCCTTCATTATGCCCTACCTCTACAGACACATCTCATACTGTCCTTCCTCCATCCTCCCTAGCATTATGCCCTACCATCTCATACTGTCCTCCTTCTCCTTTCATTATGCCCTACCTCTACAGACACATCTCATACTGTCCTCACTTCCTCCATCCTCTCCCTTCATTATGCCCTACCTCTACAGACACATCTCATACTGTCCTCACTTCCTCCATCCTCTCCCTTCATTATGCCCTACCTCTACAGACACATCTCATACTGTCCTCTCTTCCTCCATCCTGTCCTTTCATTATGCCCTACCTCTACAGACACATCTCATACTGTCCTCACTTCCTCCATCCTCTCCCTTCATTATGCCCTACCTCTACAGGACACATCTCATACTGTCCTCACTTCCTCCATCCTCTCCCTTCATTATGCCCTACCTCTACAGACACATCTCATACTGTCCTCTCTTCCTCCATCCTCTCCTTTCATTATGCCCTACCTCTACAGACACATCTCATACTGTCCTCACTTCCTCCATCCTCTCCTTCATTATGCCCTACCTCTACAGACACATCTCATACTGTCCTCCATCCATCCCTTCCCTTCATTATGCCTTTCATTATGCCCCACTCTACAGACACATCTCATACTGTCCTCACTTCCTCCATCCTCCCTTCATTATGCCCTACCTCTACAGACACATCTCATACTGTCCTCACTTCCTCCATCCTCTCCCTTCATTATGCCCTACCTCTACAGACACATCTCATACTGTCCTCACTTCCTCCATCCTCTCCCTTCATTATGCCCTACCTCTACAGACACATCTCATACTGTCCTCACTTCCTCTCCTTTCATTATGCCCTACCTCTACAGACACATCTCATACTGTCCTCACTTCCTCCATCCTCTCCTTCATTATGCCCTACCTCTACAGACACATCTCATACTGTCCTCACTTCCTCCATCCTCTCCCTTCATTATGCCCTACCTCTACAGACACATCTCATACTGTCCTCACTTCCTCCTCTCCTTCATTATGTATGCCCTACCTCTACAGACACATCTCATACTGTCCTCACTTCCTCCATCCTCTCCCTTCATTATGCCCTACCTCTACAGACACATCTCATACTGTCCTCACTTCCTCCATCCTTCCCTTCATTATGCCCTACCTCTACAGACACATCTCATACTGTCCTCACTTCCTTCATTATGCCTCTCCTCCATATGTCCTCCTTCCTCTCTCTTCATTATGTTGCACTTCTACAGACACATCTCATACTGTCCTCACTTCCTCCATCCTCTCCCTTCATTATGCCGTACCTCTACAGACACATCTCATACTGTCCTCACTTCCTCCATCCTCTCCCTTCATTATGCCCTACCTCTACAGACACATCTCATACTGTCCTCACTTCCTCCATCCTCTCCCTTCATTATGCCCTACCTCTACAGACACATCTCATACTGTCCTCACTTCCTCCATCCTCTCCCTTCATTATGCCCTACCTCTACAGACACATCTCATACTGTCCTCACTTCCTCCATCCTTTCATTATGTTGTACCTCTACAGACACATCTCATACTGTCCTCACTTCCTCCATCCTTCCTTCATTATGCCGTACCTCTACAGACACATCTCATACTGTCCTCACTTCCTCCATCCTCTCCTTCATTATGCCCTACCTCTACAGACACATCTCATACTGTCCTCACTTCCTCCATCCTTTCATTATGCCCTACCTCTACAGACACATCTCATAATGTCCTCACTTCCTCCATCCTCCTTCATTATGCCCTACCTCTACAGACACATCTCATACTGTCCTCCTTCCTCCATCCTTCCCTTCATTATGCCCTACCTCTACAGACACATCTCATACTGTCCTCACTTCCTCCATCCTTTCATTATGCCCTACCTCTACAGACACATCTCATACTGTCCTCACTTCCTCCATCCTCTCCTTCATTATGCCCCTACCTCTACAGACACATCTCATACTGTCCTCCACTTCCTCCATCCTCCCTCATTATGCCCTATCTACAGACACATCTCATACTGTCCTCACTTCCTCCATCCTCTCCTTTCATTATGCCCTACCTCTACAGACACATCTCATACTGTCCTCACTTCCTCCATCCTCTCCTTCATTATGTTGTACCTCTACAGACACATCTCATACTGTCCTCACTTCCTCCATCCTCTCCTTCATTATGTTGTACACACATCTCATACTGTCCTCACTTCCTCCATCCTCTCCCTTCATTATGTTGTACCCTACAGACACATCAGTCACATTCCTCTCCTTTCATTATGCCCTACCTCTACAGACCTCATACTGTCCTCCATCCTCTCCTTTCATTATGCCCTACCTCTACAGACACATCTCATACTGTCCTCACTTCCTCCATCCTCTCCTTCATTATGCCCTACCTCTACAGACACATCTCATACTGTCCTCACTTCCTCCATCCTCTCCTTCATTTGCCCTACCTCTACAGACACATCTCATACTGTCCTCACTTCCTCCATCCTCTCCTTTCATTATGCCCTACCTCTACAGACACATCTCATACTGTCCTCACTTCCTCCATCCTCTCCTTCATTATGCCCTACCTCTACAGACACATCTCATACTGTCCTCACTTCCTCCATCCTCTCCCTTCATTATGCCATGCTGTCTACCTCCTTCATTATGCCCTACAGACACATCTCATACTGTCCTCACTTCCTCCATCCTCCCCTTCATTATGCCCCTACCTCTACAGACACATCTCATACTGTCCTCACTTCCTCCTTTCATTATGCCCTACCTCTACAGACACATCTCATACTGTCCTCACTTCCTCCATCCTCTCCCTTCATTATGCCCTACCTCTACAGACACATCTCATCTGTCCTCACTTCCTCCATCCTCTCCTTCATTATGCCCTCCTCTACAGACACATCTCATACTGTCCTCCTTCCTCCATCCCTTTTCATTATGTTGTACCTCTACAGACACATCTCATACTGTCCTCACTTCCTCCATCCTCTCCCTTCATTATGTTGTACCTCTACAGACACATCTCATACTGTCCTCACTTCCTCCATCCTCTCCCTTCATTATGCCCTACCTCTACAGACACATCTCATACTGTCCTCACGTCCTCCATCCTCTCCCTTCATTATGCCGTACCTCCACAGACGCATCTCATACTGTCCTCACTTCCTCCTTCCTCTCCTTTCATTATGTTGTACCTCTACAGACACATCTCATACTGTCCTCACTTCCTCCATCCTCTCCCTTCATTATGCCGTACCTCTACAGACACATCTCATACTGTCCTCACTTCCTCCATCCTCTCCCTTCATTATGCCCTACCTCTACAGACACATCTCATACTGTCCTCACTTCCTCTCCTCTCCTTTCATTATGCCCTTCTACAGACACATCTCATACTGTCCTCACTTCCTCTCCTTTCATTATGCCCTACCTCTACAGACACATCTCATACTGTCCTCTCTTCCTCCATCCTCTCCTTCATTATGCCCTACCTCTACAGACACATCTCATACTGTCCTCACTTCCTCTCCTTTCATTATGTTGTACTCTCAGACACATCTCATACTGTCCTCACTTCCTCCATCCTCCCTTCATTATGTTGTACCTCTACAGACACATCTCATACTGTCCTCACTTCCTCCATCCTCTCCCTTCATTATGCCCTACCTCTACAGACACATCTCATACTGTCCTCACTTCCTCCATCCTCTCCTTTCATTATGCCCTACCTCTACAGACACATCTCATACTGTCCTCACTTCCTCCATCCTCTCCCTTCATTATGTTGTACCTCTACAGACACATCTCATACTGTCCTCACTTCCTCCATCCTCTCCCCTTCATTATGTTGTACCTCTACAGACACATCTCATACTGTCCTCACTTCCTCCATCCTCTCCCCTTCATTATGTTGTACCTCTACAGACACATCTCATACTGTCCTCACTTCCTCCATCCTCTCCTCTCATTATGCCCTACCTCTACAGACACATCTCATACTGTCCTCACTTCCTCCATCCTCTCCTTTCATTATGCCCTACCTCTACAGACACATCTCATACTGTCCTCACTTCCTCCTTCCTCTCCTTTCATTATGCCCTACCTCTACAGACACATCTCATACTGTCTTCACTTCCTCCATCCTCTCCTTTCATTATGCCCTACCTCTACAGACACATCTCATACTGTCCTCACTTCCTCCATCCTCTCCTCCCCTACCTCAGACACATCTCATACTGTCCTCACTTCCTCCATCCTCCTTTCATTATGCCCTACCTCTACAGGACACATCTCATACTGTCCTCACTTCCTCCATCCTCTCCTCTCATTATGCCCTACCTCTACAGACACATCTCATACTGTCCTCACTTCCTCCATCCTCTCCCTTCATTATGCCCTACCTCTACAGACACATCTCATACTGTCCTCACTTCCTCCATCCTCTCCTTTCATTATGCCCTACCTCTACAGACACATCTCATACTGTCCTCACTTCCTCCATCCTCTCCTTCATTATGTTGTACCTCTCAGACACATCTCATACTGTCCTCACTTCCTCTCCCTTCATTATGCCGTACCTCTACAGACACATCTCATACTGTCCTCACTTCCTCCATCCTCTCCCTTCATTATGCCGTACCTCTACAGACACATCTCATACTGTCCTCACTTCCTCCATCCTCTCCTTCATTATGCCCTACCTCTACAGACACATCTCATACTGTCCTCACTTCCTCCATCCTCTCCCTTCATTATGCCCCTACCTCTGGACACATCTCATACTGTCCTCCTTCCTCCATCCTTTCATTATGCCCTACCTCTACAGACACATCTCATACTGTCCTCACTTCCTCCATCCTCTCCCCTTCATTATGCCCTACCCATCCTCTACAGACACATCTCATACTGTCCTCACTTCCTCTCTTTTCATTATGTTGTACCTCTACAGACACATCTCATACTGTCCTCACTTCCTCCATCCTCTCCTTTCATTATGTTGTACCTCTACAGACACATCTCATACTGTCCTCTCTTCCTCCATCCTCTCCCTTCATTATGCCCTACCTCTACAGACACATCTCATACTGTCCTCACTTCCTCTCTTTTCATTATGTTGTACCTCTACAGACACATCTCATACTGTCCTCACTTCCTCCATCCTCTCCTTTCATTATGTTGTACCTCTACAGACACATCTCATACTGTCCTCACTTCCTCCATCCTCTCCTTTCATTATGTTGTACCTCTACAGACACATCTCATACTGTCCTCACTTCCTCCATCCTCTCCCTTCATTATGTTGTACCTCTACAGACACATCTCATACTGTCCTCACTTCCTCCATCCTCTCCTTCATCATCTCATACTGTTCCCCTATTATGTTGTACCTCTACAGACACATCTCATACTGTCCTCACTTCCTCCATCCTCTCCTTCATTATGCCCTACCTCTACAGACACATCTCATACTGTCCTCACTTCCTCCATCCTCTCCTTCATTATGTCCTCTACAGACACATCTCCTGTCCTCCTTCCTCCATCCTCTCCCTTCATTATGCCCTACCTCTACAGACACATCTCATACTGTCTCACTTCCTCCATCCTCTCCTTTCATTATGCCCTACCTCTACAGACACATCTCATACTGTCCTCACTTCCTCCATCCTCTCCTTTCATTATGCCGTACCTCTACAGACACATCTCATACTGTCCTCACTTCCTCCATCCTCTCCTTTCATTATGCCCTACCTCTACAGACACATCTCATACTGTCCTCACTTCCTCCATCCTCTCCTCTCATTATGCCCTACCTCTACAGACACATCTCATACTGTCCTCACTTCCTCCATCCTCTCCCTTCATTATGCCCTACCTCTACAGACACATCTCATACTGTCCTCACTTCCTCCATCCTCTCCTCTCATTATGCCCTACCTCTACAGACACATCTCATACTGTCCTCACTTCCTCCATCCTCTCCCTTCATTATGTTGTACCTCTACAGACACATCTCATACTGTCCTCACTTCCTCCATCCTTCATTATGCCGTACCTCTACAGACACATCTCATACTGTCCTCACTTCCTCCATCCTCCTTCATTATGCCCTACCTCTACAGACACATCTCATACTGTCCTCACTTCCTCCATCCTCTCCCTTCATTATGCCCTACCTCTACAGACACATCTCATACTGTCCTCACTTCCTCCATCCTCTCCTTCATTATGCCCTACCTCTACAGACACATCTCATACTGTCCTCACTTCCTCCATCCTCTCCCATCTCATCATTATGCCCTACCTCTACAGACACATCTCATACTGTCCTCTCTTCCTCCATCCTCTCCCTTCATTATGCCCTACCTCTACAGACACATCTCATACTGTCCTCACTTCCTCTCTTTTCATTATGTTGTACCTCTACAGACACATCTCATACTGTCCTCACTTCCTCCATCCTCTCCTTTCATTATGTTGTACCTCTACAGACACATCTCATACTGTCCTCTCTTCCTCCATCCTCTCCTCCATCCTCTCCCTTCATTATGTTTGTACCTCTACAGACACATCTCATACTGTCCTCACTTCCTCCATCCTCTCCTTTCATTATGTTGTACCTCTACAGACACATCTCATACTGTCCTCACTTCCTCCATCCTCTCCTTTCATTATGTTGTACCTCTACAGACACATCTCATACTGTCCTCACTTCCTCCATCCTCTCCCTTCATTATGCCGTACCTCTACAGACACATCTCATACTGTCCTCTCTTCCTCCATCCTCTCCCTTCATTATGTTGTACCTCTACAGACACATCTCATACTGTTCACTTCCTCTCTTTTCATTATGTTGTACCTCTACAGACACATCTCATACTGTCCTCACTTCCTCCATCCTCTCCTTTCATTATGTTGTACCTCTACAGACACATCTCATACTGTCCTCACTTCCTCCATCCTCTCCCTTCATTATGTTGTACCTCTACAGACACATCTCATACTGTCCTCTCTTCCTCCATCCTCTCCCTTCATTATGTTGTACTCTACAGACACATCTCATAAATGTCCTCACTTCCTCTCTTTTCATTATGTTGTACCTCTACAGACACATCTCATACTGTCCTCTCTTCCTCCATCCCTCTCCTTCATTATGCCCTACCTCTACAGACACATCTCATACTGTCCTCACTTCCTCTCTTTTCATTATGTTGTACCTCTACAGACACATCTCATACTGTCCTCACTTCCTCCATCCTCTCCTTTCATTATGTTGTACCTCTACAGACACATCTCATACTGTCCTCACTTCCTCCATCCTCTCCTTTCATTATGTTGTACCTCTACAGACACATCTCATACTGTCCTCACTTCTTCCATCCTCTCCTTTCATTATAGCGTATCTACAGACACATCTCATACTGTCCTCTTCCTCCATCCTCTCCCTTCATTATGTTGTACCTCTACAGACACATCTCATAATGTCCTCACTTCCTCTCTTTTCATTATGTTGTACCTCTACAGACACATCTCATACTGTCCTCACTTCCTCCATCCTCTCCTTTCATTATGTTGTACCTCTACAGACACATCTCATACTGTCCTCTCTTCCTCCATCCTCTCCCTTCATTATAGCGTATCTCTACAGACACATCTCATACTGTCCTCTCTTCCTCCATCCTCTCCCTTCATTATAGCGTATCTCTACAGACACATCTCATACTGTCCTCTCTTCCTCCATCCTCTCCCTTCATTATAGCATAACTCTACAGACACATCTCATACTGTCCTCACTTCCTCCATCCTCTCCCTTCATTATATTGTACCTCTACAGACACATCTCATACTGTTCTCACTTCCTTTAGCAGTCACAACAATCTGAGAGAAATACAATAATGAGATGCTAAAATACTGTCAAGAAGAAACTCCCCAATTTGAGTAATAATGAGAGTGTTTTTGAGGCTTTCATTGTTCTGTTCTGAAACCTACGCGTTCCATCTTAAACAGAGATAGTATGTCCTGTACTGTACAGCTACTCTGACACAGAGATAGTATGTCCTGTACTGTACACCCACTCTGACAGAGATAGTATGTCCTGTACTGTACAGCCACTCTGACACAGAGATAGTATGTCCTGTACTGTACAGCCACTCTGACACAGAGATAGTATGTCCTGTACTGTACAGCTACTCTGACACAGAGATAGTATGTCCTGTACAGCCACTCTGACACAGAGATAGTATGTCCTGTACTGTACAGCCACTCTGACACAGAGATAGTATGTCCTGTACTGTACAGCCACTCTGACACAGAGATAGTATGTCCTGTACAGCCACTCTGACACAGAGATAATATGTCCTGTACTGTACAGCCACTCTGACACAGAGATAATATGTCCTGTACTGTACAGCCACTCTGACACAGAGACATACAGCTCTGAGAGATCTTACCCACTCTGACACAGATACATACAGCTCTGACAGATCTTACCCACTCTGAGAAATCTTACCCACTCTGAGAAATCTTACCCACTCTGAGAAATCTTACCCACTCTGACAGACCTCACCCACTCTGAGAGATCTTACCCACCCTGACAGACCTCACCCACTCTGACACAGAGACATACAGTTCTGAGAGATCTTACCCACTCTGACAGACCTCACCCACTCTGAGAGATCTTACCCACTCTGACAGACCCACTCTGAGAGATCTTACCCACTCTGACAGACCTTACCCACTCTGACAGACCTCACCCACTCTGACAGACCTCACCCACTCTGACACAGAGACATACAGTTCTGAGAGATCTTACCCACTCTGACAGACCTCACCCACTCTGAGAGATCTTACCCACTCTGACAGACCTTACCCACTCTGAGAGATCTTACCCACTCTGACAGACCTTACCCACTCTGAGAGATCTTACCCACTCTGACAGACCTCACCCACTCTGACACAGAGACATACAGTTCTGAGAGATCTTACCCACTCTGACAGACCTCACCCACTCTGACACAGAGACATACAGCTCTGACAGACCTTACCCACTCTGACACAGAGACATACACCTCTGACAGACCTTACCCACTCTGACAGACCTTACCCACTCTGACACAGAGACATACACCTCTGACAGACCTCACCCACTCTGACACAGAGACATACAGCTCTGACAGACCTTACCCACTCTGACACAGAGACATACAGCTCTGACAGACCTTACCCACTCTGACACAGAGACATGCAGCTCTGACAGATCTAAGCCTGTTAGTACACAGAAAACAGAGTACTGAGGAACTTTATAAGGATATGCACAGAGGGGGACGCACGCACACACACACATTCTTGATTTGATACACATTCAGAAATGCCATCTCTCTCTCACTCCTCCCTCTCCCTCCCCCTCTCTCCCTCCCGTCCTCTCTCTCCCTCCCCATCTCTCTCTCCCTCCCCTCCCCTCCTCTCCCTCCCTCCCTCCCTCCATACCTCCCTCCCTCCCTCCCTTCTCCTGTGTGTTCACAGTGAGAGTGTAGTGCAGCTCAGTGTTCTGCCTGGAGCTGATGTGTGAGATTATGAGAAGATGGTGTCTACCTTTCTCTCTCTCAGCTGGAACATTTCTCCCTTCCCTCTCCATCCGCTCCTCTCTCTCCCTCCCTCCCCTCCTCCCTCTCTCCCTCCCCTCCTCCCCCCACCTCTCTTTGTCACACACTCACATACTCTCAACAGAATTCTAAAGACATTTCTCTATTAAACAGTATTTGCTTTGCTCTCTCTCTCGCTCAACTCAATTTGCTTTATTGGCAAAACGTAACAATATAAATTTTGCCAAAGCTTACTTTGGAGATTTACAATATGAACATAATTCAAATAATAATAATCAATATTGTCAACGGGACAACAGTAACAACAATAATCAAGGGTCAAAATAACCATACGTGGTATTTCTGTGTACTATGTGCTCTTTGTTTTGGGCCAAATAGCATTTTAGTTTGCTCTGTTTTTTGTTAATTCTTTCCAATTTGTCAAGTAATTCTGTTTTTATTTTCTCTTGATTTGGTCTCTCTCTGTGTATAGCTTGAGTTTCTTCTCCTCTCTCTCTCCATCCCCATCCATCCATCCACCACCCACTCGCAACAACCCATCCATCCATCCACCCACCCATCCACCCACCCACCCATCCACATCCCACCCCATCCACCCATCCATCACCCAACACACCCGTATCCACACCCACCCATCCATCCACCACCCACCCATCCACCCACCCATCCATCCATCCATCCATCCATCCACCCACCCACCACCCACCCACCCATCCATCCATCCATCCCCACCCATCCGTCCACCCATCCGTCCACCAGCCCATCCACCCACCCACCCATCCACCCACCCATTCCATCCATCCATCCACCCGTCCATCCATCCACCCACCCAACCATCCACACCCACCCATCCACCCACCATCATCCACCCACCCATCCATCCATCCACCCATCCATCCATCCACCCACCCACCTGCCCACCCATCCATCCATCCACCCATCCATCCATCCATCCATCCACCCACCCACCCCGTCCATCCATCCATCCATCCAATCCACCCACCCACCCATCCATCCACCCACCATCACCCATCCATCCCATCCATCCATCCACCCATCCATCCATCCACCCATCCATCCCCCATCCATCCACCCACCCACCCACCCACCCACCCAACCATCCACCACATCACCCACCGCCACCCCACCCACACCCATCCATCCATCCATCCATCCCACCCATCCACCATCCACCCATCCCCATCCATCCACCCCCCCACCCACCCACCATCCATCCATCGATCCATCCACCCCCATCCACCCATCCACCCATCCATCCATCCATCCACCCACCCTCCATCCACCCACGACCCACCCACCCACCCATCCATCCCGTCATCCACCCATCCACCCATCCACCCACCCATCCACCCACCCACCCACCCACCCACCCACCCATTATCCATCCACCATCCATCCACGACCACCCATCCATCACACCCACACATCACACCCACCCACCCACACCCACCCACCCACCCACCCAATCCACCCACCCACCCACCCACCCATCCATCCATCACCCACCCACCCACCATCACCCACCATCCACCCACCCACCCACCCATCCACCCATCCACCCATCCACCCACCCACCCATCCACCCATCCACCCATCCACCCATCCATCCATCCATCCAAGAGGAGGTATACGTACGTTCAGCCTGCAGCTGAATGAAGTAACCCAGTGTGAGGGCCATGGTCTGAGAGTCCAGCGTGTTCAGGACCTTGGCGGCTGACGTGCCCGGTAAGGGAAGACCGTTGAGCTGAACGTAGTAGGTCATCTCTGCTGGGTTCTTCTGACCCATCACTCGACGGATACTCACCATCTGAGTGGATATAGGAAGGTTTAAAACAAGTCTCCTCAGATTGAAGGCTCCACCTGTACGTCCAGAATGTTACGGTGCCAATGACACCTACGGACATGAAGGGGTCAGAGAGCTTCTTACAGCACGTTTACTTCATACACTAGTTCTTTAGAAAACAATACAGTGACAAATGAGAACACAATGACTGATGGGTAAAAAACATGTGGTTAACACAGTAATCATTATTGAAATGAATTGTATAAATACCATTCAGCATCTTTACCTTTAATATATTTAACTTCGATAACAAGCTGGAAATCCCTCTAATTAAGTTTGTGTGTGTGTGTGTGTGTGTGTGTGTGTGTGTGTGTGTGTGTGTGTGTGTGTGTGTGTGTGTGTGTGTGTGTGTGTGTGTGTGTGTGTGTGTGTGTGTGTGTGTGTGTGTGTGTGTGTGTGTGTGTGTGTGTGTGTGTGTAAACACACACGTGTGTTTTTTTATCATCACTGTGAAATATAGATGCTTTGTTTAAGAAACAAGTCAGCATTAGTATTCAATTCATTAGCCTCACTACTCAACACACATAAGGACATCCACCCTGGGGAAGTTGACAATAAACCTGTCAGGAGTGGCCACACTGTCTCAGAACCAGGTCTGTCAAGGGCCTCCAGAGCAGACCTCCAGGCCAACCTGCCTGGGTTGCAGTGCCAGCTCTGCTCCCTACCTGGACAGTGTAGCTGTCCACAGTGGTGGCTCTCCTGAAGCGAGTGCCTTGCTGGCGAGCAACCACAAACAGCTCAGCCAGGCGCTGCTCCATGAGACTGGCAAAGCTCTGGTACTGGCTCTCCAGAGATGAGTTATCCACATCCAGGATGACTGCAGGGAGAGGGGGAGTGGGGAGGGGGGAAGGAGGGAGGGAGAGAGACGGAGCAGAGAGGAGAGAAAAGGAGAAGGAACGGAGGGAGAGAGAGGGAGAGTGAGAAGTGAGAATAAGAGAGAGGGAGAGAGCGAGAGAGAGAAAGGGAGAGTGAGAGTGAGACAGAGGGTAACGAGGAGGTCAGAGGGCAGAGGAGGTGATTGAGCGAGATATTTTAATCCAATTGAGAGAGAGAGAATGAAGGAGGAGAAAGAGAGGGATGAGGAAGGAAGCTAGAGAAAGAGAGAGTCTGCCTCTCTCTCCTCTCTCTTTCCTCCCAGAGACGGTAGTCTGCCTCCCTGCCTCTCTCTCTCCCAGAGACGGTAGTCTGCCTCCTGCCTCTCTCCTCTCTCTTTCTTCCCAGAGAGATGGTAGTCTGCCTCCCTGCCTCTCTCTCCTCTTTCTTCCCAAAGAGACATTAGTCTGCCTCTCTCTCCTCTCTTTCTTCCCAGAAATACGGTAGTCTCCCTCCCTGCCGCTCTCCCTCTCTTTCTTCCCAGAAATACGGTAGTCTCCCCCTCCCTCCTCTCCTCTCTTTCTTCCCAAAGAGACATTAGTCTGCCTCTCTCCTCTCTTTTCTTCCCAAATACGAGAAAGAGACATTAGTCTGCCTCTCTCTCCTCTCTTTCTTCCCAGAAATACGGTAGTCTCCTCCCTGCCTCTCTCTCTCTCTCTCTTTCTTCCCAAAGAGACATTAGTCTGCCTCTCTCTCCTCTCTCTTTCTTCCCAGAAATACGGTAGTCTCCTCCCTGCCTCTCTCTCTCTCTCTCTTTTCTTCCCAGAAATACGGTAGTCTCCCTCCCTCTCTCTCCTCTCTCTTTCTTCCCAAAGAGACATTAGTCTGCCTCTCCTCTCTTTCTTCCCAGAAATACGGTCTCCTCCCTGCCGCTCTCCCTGAAATACGGTAGTCTCCCTCCCTGCCTCTCTCTCTCTTTCTTCCCAAGAGACATTAGTCTGCCTCTCTCTCCTCTCTCTTTCTTCCCAGAAATACAGTAGTCTCCTCCCTGCCTCTCTCTCCCTCTCTCTTTCTTCCCAAAGAGACATTAGTCTGCCTCTCTCTCCTCTCTCTTTCTTCCCAGAAATACGGTAGTCTCCCTCCCTGCCGCTCTCTCCTCTCTCTTTCTTCCCAGAAATACGGTAGTCTCCCTCCCTGCCTCTCTCTCCTCTCTCTTTCTTCCCAGAGAGACATTAGTCTGTCTCCCTGCCTCTCTCTCCTCTCTCTTTCTTCCCAGAGAGATGTTAGTCTGCCTCTCTCTCCTCTCTCTTTCTTCCCAGATATACGGTAGTCTGCCTCCCTGCCTCTCTCTCCTCTCTCTTTCTTCCCAGAGAGACATTAGTCTGCCTCCCTGCCTCTCTCTCCTCTCTCTTTCTTCCCAGAGAGACGTTAGTTTGCCTCTCACTCCTCTCTCTTTCTTCCCAGAGAGACGGTAGTCTGTCTCCCTGCCTCTCTCTCCTCTCTCTTCCCAGAGAGACATTAGTCTGCCTCCCTGCCTCTCTCTCCTCTCTCTTCCCAGAGAGACATTAGTCCGCCTCCCTGCCTCTCTCTCCCCAGAGAGACATTAGTCTGCCTCTCTCTCCATCACACAGATAATTCCCTATATAAAAGAGAAGAGGCTACACATCTACACACACACGAGCTCGTACACAACCACACACTACGCATATCTAAACACACTCATCTACGCATATCTAATCTGATCTGATTCATCTACACATCTACACAGTCCAGACCTGATTCCTCTACACATCTACACAGCCCAGACCTGATTCATCTACACATCTACACAGCCCAGACCTGATTCATCTACACAGCCCAGACCTGATTCATCTACACAGCCCAGGCCTGAGTCATCTACACATCTACACAGCCCAGACCTGATTCATCTACACATCTACACAGCCCAGACCTAATCTGATTCATCTACACAACCCAGACCTGATTCATCTACACAGCCAAGACCTGATTAATCTACACATCTACACAGCCCAGACCTGATCTGATTCATCTACACAGCCCAGACCTGATCTGATTCATCTACACAACCCAGACCTGATTCATCTACACAGCCAAGACCTGATTAATCTACACATCTACACAGCCCAGACCTGATCTGATTAATCTACACATCTACACAGCCCAGACCTAATCTGATTCATCTACACAACCCAGACCTGATTCATCTACACAGCCAAGACCTGATTAATCTACACATCTACACAGCCCAGACCTGATCTGATTAATCTACACATCTACACAGCCCAGACCTGATCTGATTCATCTACACAACCCAGACCTGATTCATCTACACAGCCAAGACCTGATTAATCTACACATCTACACAGCCCAGACCTGATCTGATTAATCTACACATCTACACAGCCCAGACCTGATCTGATTCATCTACACAGCCCAGACCTGATCTGATTCATCTACACAGCCCAGACCTGATCTGATTCATCTACACATCCCAGACCTGATTCATCTACACATCTACACAGCCCAGACCTGATCTGATTCATCTACACATCTACACAGCCCAGACCTGATTCAATTGCTACACCCTTAGGAAAAAAAGGTGCTATCTAGAACCTTAAAGGGTTCTTCAGCTGTCCCCATAAGAGAACCCTTTGAAGAACCCCTTTTGGTTCCATGTAGAACCCTTTTGGTTCCATGAGGAACCTTTTGGGTTACCCTTTCCACAGAGGGTTCTACATGGAGCCCAAAAGGGTTCTACATGGAACCAAAAAGGGTTCTCCGTGGAACCAAAAAGGGTTCTCCGTGGAACCAAAAAGGGTTATCCTATGGGGACAGCCGAAGAACCCTTTTGAAACCCTTTTTTCTAAGACTGTACCGTGGTCATGCATATGCTTTTTCAATTTGGACCAATCCATACAGGCCCATTTCCACGACTGTAATGGGTTAAAATAAGCACAAAAGACTGTATATACAGAACACATATCAGCAGCTCAACTAGAGAACTTCTCTTCAATAAGCCAATAAGGAGAGAAACAATAAGACAATTACCTGTGATTACCCAGAAGTCTCTGGTAGCGATGGAGGTATTGAGGTTGTGGTATTCCAATGCTGAAAAAGAACAGAGGAACAGCATGACTGGTCTGACATTTCTTCTTTATGTGAGTCAAAACCATTTCTGTCAAGCTCTTTATGAATTTAACTCAGGTCAGAACTACATTGGTGCTTTGAGTGGCGCGATTTCTCCTTGTGAAAACATCACTGCAGTGGTACTGAGAGTTTACAGTGGAACAACTTAAACCTGCCTGTGTCTGTGTGTCATAGAGTTTCTTATACTGAGAGTTTACAGTGGAACAACTTAAACCTGCCTGTGTCTGTGTGTCATAGAGTTTCTTATACTGAGAGTTTACAGTGGAACAACTTAAACCTGCCTGTGCCTGTGTGTCATATAGTTTCTTATACTGAGAGTTTACAGTGGAACAACTTAAACCTGCCTGTGTCTGTGTGTCATATAGTTTCTTATACTGAGAGTTTACAGTGGAACAACTTAAACCTGCCTGTGCCTGTGTGTCATATAGTTTCTTATACTGAGAGTTTACAGTGCAACAACTTAAACCTGCCTGTGTCTGTGTGTCATAGAGTTTCTTATACTGAGAGCTCTGGCTGAGTGTCTCACTGTGAGCTGATATCTGCATGGGCTCTACCTCTCTTCTGGTTGTCTGTTGAGTTTCCCAGGCTTTAGCTAGGTTACATATTTCCTGCCTGATTAAGTACTGGGGCTGGCACAGTGGTTTGGGGGCATGCTGTTTAACTGGCCTATGAAATCAGACACGGTACAGAAAGAGAGACAGCGGTAGAGTTGTATAGAGTGAGAGAGACATCTGGTTCAGGTGTCACAAACAAACTGGCAGTGATAACAGCTCTAAAATGGCTGTCCGGCTCTGCGAGTCTGGCACTAGATGCCCCCTCCTCTCCATTCTCAGCACGTCCCCAAACATCCTCTACACATCTATCTGGGGGTTCTTTTACTTCCGGCGCCGACTGAGATGGCGCCTCGCTTCGCCTTCCTAGGAAACTATGCAGTTTTTGTTTTTTTTTTTTAAAGTGTTATTTCTTACATTAGTACCCCAGGTCATCTTAGGTTTCATTACATACAGTCGAGAAGAACTACTGAATATAAGATCAGCGTCAACTCACCATCAGTACGACCAAGAATATGTTTTCCGCGACCGGATCCTGTGTTCTGCCTTACAAACAGGACAACGGAAAGGAAACGACTCCGAAAAAGAGGGAAACGGCGGTGTTCTGGTCAGACTCCGAGAAAAGGGCACATCGCGCACCACTTCCCAGTATTCTTCTTGCCAATGTCCAGTCTCTCGACAACAAGGTTGATGAAATCCGAGCAAGGGTGGCATTCAGAGGGACATCAGAGACTGCAACGTTCTTTGCTTTACGGAGACATGGCTTACTGGGAAAACGCTATCCAGGGCGGTGCAGCCAACGGGTTTCTCCACGCATCGCGCCGACAGAAACAAACATCTCTCTGGTAAGAAGAGTCGCGGGGCGTATGCCTCATGACTAACGGGACATGGTGTGATGAAGGAAACATACAGGAACTCAAATCCTTCTGTTCACCTGATTTAGAATTCCTCACAATCAAATGTAGACCGCATTATCTTCCAAGAGAATTCTCTTCGATTATAATCACAGCCGTATATATCCCCCCCCAAGCAGACACATCGATGGCTCTGAACGAACTTTATTTAATTCTTTGCAAACTGGAAAACATTTATCCAGAGGCTGCATTCATTGTAGCTGGGGATTTTAACAAAGCCAATCTGAAAACAAGACTCCCTAAATTTTATCAGCATATCGATTGCGCAACCAGGGGTGGTAAAACCTTGGATCATTGATACTCTAACTTCCGCGACGCATATAAGGCCCTGCCCCGCCCCCCTTTCGGAAAAGCTGACCACGACTCCATTTTGCTGATCCCTGCCTACAGGCAGAAATTAAAACAAGAGGCTCCCACGCTGAGGTCTGTCCAACGCTGGTCAGACCAAGCTGACTCTACACTCCAAGACTGCTTTCCATCACGTGGACTGGGACATGTTTCGTATTGCGTCAGATGGGAATATTGACGAATACGCTGATTCGGTGTGCGAGTTCATTAGAACGTGCGTCGAAGATGTCGTTCCCATAGCAACGATAAAAACATTCCCTAACCAGAAACCGTGGATTGATGGCAGCATTCGCGTGAAACTGAAAGCGCGAACCACTGCTTTTAATCAGGGCAAGGTGTCTGGCAACATGACTGAATACAAACAGTGCAGCTATTCCCTCCGTAAGGCTATTAAACAAGCTAAGCGTCAGTACAGAGACAAAGTGGAATCTCAATTCAATGGCTCAGACACAAGAGGCATGTGGCAGGGTCTATAGTCAATCACGGACTACAAGATGAAATCCAGCCCAGTCACGGACCAGGATGTCTTGCTCCCAGGCAGACTAAATAACTTTTGCCCGCTTTGAGGACAATACAGTGCCACTGACACGGCCTGCAACGGAAACATGCGGTCTCTCCTTCACTGCAGCCGAGGTGAGTAAGACATTTAAATGTGTTAACCCTCGCAAGGCTGCAGGCCCAGACGGCATCCCCAGCCGCGCCCTCAGAGCATGCGCAGACCAGCTGGCCGGTGTGTTTACGGACATATTCAATCAATCCCTATACCAGTCTGCTGTTCCCACATGCTTCAAGAGGGCCACCATTGTTCCTGTTCCCAAGAAAGCTAAGGTAACTGAGCTAAACGACTACCGCCCGTAGCACTCACTTCCGTCATCATGAAGTGCTTTGAGAGACTAGTCAAGGACCATATCACCTCCACCCTACCTGACACCCTAGACCCACTCCAATTTGCTTACCGCCCAAATAGGTCCACAGACGATGCAATCTCAACCACACTGCACACTGCCCTAACCCACCTGGACAAGAGGAATACCTATGTGAGAATGCTGTTCATCGACTACAGCTCGGCATTCAACACCATAGTACCCTCCAAGCTCGTCATCAAGCTCGAGACCCTGGGTCTCGACCCCGCCCTGTGCAACTGGGTACTGGACTTCCTGACGGGCCGCCCCCCAGGTGGTGAGGGTAGGCAACAACATCTCCTCCCCGCTGATCCTCAACACGGGGGCCCCACAAGGGTGCGTTCTGAGCCCTCTCCTGTACTCCCTGTTCACCCACGACTGCGTGGCCACGCACGCCTCCAACTCAATCATCAAGTTTGCGGACGACACAACAGTGGTAGGCTTGATTACCAACAACGACGAGACGGCCTACAGGGAGGAGGTGAGGGCCCTCGGAGTGTGGTGTCAGGAAAATAACCTCACACTCAACGTCAACAAAACTAAGGAGATGATTGTGGACTTCAGGAAACAGCAGAGGGAACACCCCCTATCCACATCGATGGAACAGTAGTGGAGAGGGTAGCTAGTTTAAGTTCCTCGGCATACACATCACAGACAAACTGAATTGGTCCACTCACACTGACAGCATCGTGAAGAAGGCGCAGCAGCGCCTATTCAACCTCAGGAGGCTGAAGAAATTCGGCTTGTCACCAAAAGCACTCACAAACTTCTACAGATGCACAATCGAGAGCATCCTGGCGGGCTGTATCACCGCCTGGTACGGCAACTGCTCCGCCCTCAACCGTAAGGCTCTCCAGAGGGTAGTGAGGACTGCACAACGCATCACCGGGGGCAAACTACCTGCCCTCCAGGACACCTACACCACCCGTTGTTACAGGAAGGCCATAAAGATCATCAAGGACATCAACCACCCGAACCACTGCCTGTTCACCCCGCTATCATCCAGAAGGCGAGGTCAGTACAGGTGCATCAAAGCTGGGACCGAGAGACTGAAAACATCTTCTATCTCAAGGCCATCAGACTGTTAAACAGCCACCACTAACACTGAGTGGCTGCTGCCAACACACTGTCATTGACACTGACCCAACTCCAGCCATTTTAATAATGGGAATTGATGGGAAATGATGTAAATATATCACTAGCCACTTTAAACAATGCTACCTTATATAATGTTACTTACCCTACATTATTCATCTCATATGCATATGTATATACTGTACTCTACATCATCGACTGCATCCTTATGTAACACATGTATCACTAGCCACTTTAACTATGCCACTTTGTTTACTTTGTCTACACACTCATCTCATATGTATATACTGTACTCGATACCATCTACTGTATGCTGCTCTGTACCATCACTCATTCATATATCCTTATGTACATGTTCCTTATCCCCTTACACTGTGTATAAGACAGTAGTTTTGGAATTGTTAGTTAGATTACTTGTTGGTTATCACTGCATTGTTGGAACTAGAAGCACAAGCATTTCGCTACACTCGCATTAACATCTGCTAACCATGTGTATGTGACAAATAAAATTTGATTTGATTTGATTTGATTTTATTCATTTCTAAAGATTTGCAAGCCTGTCACATCACCCTCTACCACTGTATGAGTGAGTAGGGGAACAACGGATGCTCTGGCCTGTTACCCGTTACTACTGCAGGGCTGTCAGCACAATCTCTTTAACACTGTCCAATACTGTAGCCTCAGCCGTGCACAATCATGCTGCTTAATCTGTGATGATGTTTCACATAAACCTCAGAGCTCCACTGCTGAAGTTAGAGAGGCCAAGGGATGAAAAACACAGCATTCTGAAAGGTATTTGTTGGGTGGATTTAAAAGGAGCAGGTTGTGTGTGATTCCCTTGTTGAATATAGGAAAACAACATGTGCTCTAAACAGTAGTTTAGAAGTCAAACACTCATCAAATATTCAACAAGTGAATGTGTGTTGTGATGATTCTTTACTTGATGAGTTGTTTGGTTTTCCGTCATCCACATTCTGGTTAATCTATCTATCTATCTATCTATCTATCTATCTATCTATCTATCTATCTATCTATCTATCTATCTATCTATCTATCTATCTATCTATCTATGAACAGTCTGAAAAATCCCCTGACCTTCCCTGGAATTCTCCAGGCTGAAAACAGTAACGTTGGAAGTGGAGAGTGAGATTTAGGGCCGTCTCTGTCTGAACATGGCCTGAGGTGTTCTACTGTGCACACTGATAAACCCCCCACTGTTAATTATTTACTGTGGTAATTGCCTTTGAAGAGTGGAGCCAGCCGCTGCCAACATATGGCAGAGACCTTCCCTCACCTCCCTATAAAACTGTAATATTACGAATGGCAGAGACCTCCCTCACCTCCCTATAAAACTGTAATATTACGAATGGCAGAGACCTCCCTCACCTCCCTATAAAACTGTAATATTACGAATGGCAGAGACCTCCCTCACCTCCCTATAAAACTGTAATATTACGAATGGCAGAGACCTCCCTCACCTCCCTATAAAACTGTAATATTACGAATGGCAGAGACCTCCCTCACCTCCCTATAAAACTGTAATACTGTAATATTACGAATGGCAGAGACCTCCCTCACCTCCCTATAAAACTGTAATATTACGAATGGCAGAGACCTCCCCTCACCTCACTGTAATATTACTGCCTCCCTCACCTATAAAACTGTAATATTACGAATGGCAGAGACCTCCCTCACCTCCTATAAAACTGTAATATTACGAATGGCAGAGACCTCCCTCACCTCCCTATAAAACTGTAATATTATGAATGGCAGAGACCTCCCTCACCTCCCTATAAAACTGTAATATTACGAATGGCAGAGACCTCCCCTCACCTCCCCTATAAAACTATAATATTACGAAGGGCAGAGACCTCCCTCACCTCCCTATAAAACTGTAATATTACGAACAGCAAAGACCTCCCTCACCTCCCTATAAAACTGTAATACTGTAATATCCCTATAAAACTGTAACAGCAAGACCTCCCTCACCTCCCTATAAAACTGTAATATTACGAATGGCAGAGACCTCCCTCACCTCCCTATAAAACTGTAATACTGTAATATTACTGTAAGGGCAGAGACCTCCCTCACCTCCCTATAAAACTGTAATATTACGAACGGCAGAGACCTCCCTCACCTCCCTATAAAACTATAATATTACGAATGGCAGAGACCTTCCTCACCTCACCTCCCTACCTCCCTATAAAACTGTAATATTACGAATGGCAGAGACCTCCCTCACCTCCCTATAAAACTGTAATACTGTAAGAGACCCCTCACCTCCCTACTGAATGGCAATAAGGTACAAAACCAACAGGGCAGAACTCTCATCTCTGTAATATTACTCTTTCCCCTCTGATGAATCTAAACCAACAATATTACGGCAAGACTCCTCATCTCTATTACGAAAACTCTTTTCCCTCTGATGAATCTAAACCAACAAGGCAGACTATCTCCCTATAAAACATCTCTCTCTTTCCCTCTGATGAATCTAAACCAACAAGGCAAACTCTCTCTCATCTCTCTCTTTCCCTCTGATGAATCTAAACCAACAAGGCAAACTATCTCTCATCTCTCTCTTTCCCTCTGATGAATCTAAACCAACAAGGCAAACTATCTCATCTCTCTCTTTCCCTCTGATGAATCTAAACCAACAAGGCAAACTATCTCATCTCTCTCTTTCCCTCTGATGAATCTAAACCAACAAGGCAAACTATCTCATCTCTCTCGTTCCCTCTGCTGAATCTAAACCAACAAGGCAAACTATCTCATCTCTCTCTTTCCCTCTGATGAATCTAAACCAACAAGGCAAACTATCTCTCATCTCTCTCTTTCCCTCTGCTGAATCTAAACCAACCAGGCAAACTATCTCATCTCTCTCTTTCCCTCTGATGAATCTAAACCAACAAGGCAAACTATCTCTCATCTCTCTCTTTCCCTCTGATGAATCTGCTTCCTGTCTTCAACTCTGTGCTTCTCGCTCCCCTCAGTCTTCCTCTTGTGCTATTTTACTCACTATTCTACACTGTCCCCACCCCTTCTCTGTGCCCACAGGAAATGATGCCCATCACTTGATTTATTCACAGCACAAAGTGGAGGGTCAGCGCAACACTCATTAACATTCATGCTTCTTGTCTGGCCCATGCTGTCCAATGTAAACCAAGCAGCCATCTGCCCACCCCTTAATGATACAGTAATGATGCTAGCAGATGTACTGTATGTCAGAGCACAGCCCCGTGGCGCAACCCTCTCGTAAACAGGGTCACATGGGTCACCCCAAATGCATCTTGGGTAGTCATGGATCAAGGGTGAGGGGTGACCCCGGTGTGAGTTTCGGAGGAGAAGTAGGTGCCGCTCTTCCCAGATGTTTGGAAAACTGTCTGTGATGCAGAGAACGTCTTGGACCAGCTGCCTCAGAATGGCATTTCTCTCTGTGCTGATCGGAGCATTCGTTTGTTCGTTCTCCCAGTTCAAATGGAGGGAGCAGGCAGACTGTAGACTAGAAGAGTGTACTGGGAACGTTGTTTACTCACACCGTTTCCCTGTGACTGCTCATTCGTCCTTTAACATACACAGCTGCTATAGGGAGGGAACACTGGAGCAGCCTAGTTAGATGTGGCCTGTCCTTACAGAGGAGGATGAGGAGGCAGGGGGTAGCTGTACCTTAGCATCCAGTGCTTACAGAGGAGGAGGAGGAGGAGGAGGAGGAGGAGGAGGAGGAGGGGAGGCAGGGGGTTAGCTGTACCTTAGTATCCAGAGCTTACAGAGGAGGAGGAGGAGGAGGGGGGAGGCAGGGAGTTAGCTGTACCTTAGCATCCAGAGCATACAGAGGAGAAGGATGAGGGGGAGGCAGGGGGTTAGCTGTACCTTAGCATCCAGAGCTTACAGAGGAGGAGGCTAGCTGTACCTTAGCATCCAGAGCTTACAGAGGAGGAGGAGGAGGAGGCTAGCTGTACCTTAGCATCCAAAGCTTACAGAGGAGGAGGAGGGGGAGGCTATCTGTACCTTAGCATCCAGAGCATACAGAGGAGGAGGAGGAGGCTAGCTGTGCCTTAGCATCCAGAACTTACAGATGATGAGGAGGAGGAGGCTAGCTGTACCTTAGCATCCAAAGCTTACAGAGGAGGAGGAGGGGGAGGCTATCTATACCTTAGCATCCAGAGCATACAGAGGAGGATGAGGAGGAGGCTAGCTGTACCTTAGCATCCAGAGCTTACAGAGGAGGAGGAGGAGGCAGGGGGTTAGCTGTACCTTAGCATTCAGAGCTTACAGAGGAGGAGGAGGGGGTGGCAGGGGGTTAGCTGTACCTCAGCATCCAGAGCTTACAGAGGAGGAGGAGGAGGCTAGCTGTACCTTAGCATCCAGAGCTTACAGAGGAGGAGGAGGAGGCTAGCTGTACCTTAGCATCCAGAGCTTACCGATGAGGGGGAGGCAGGGGGTTAGCTGTACCTTAGCATCCAGAGCTTACAGAGGAGGAGGGGGTGGCAGGGGGTTAGCTGTACCTAACATCCAGAGCTTACAGAGGAGGAAGAGGAGGAGGGGGAGGCAGGGGGTTAGCTGTACCTTAGCATCCAGAGCATACAGAGGAGGAGGAGGAGGCTAGCTGTACCTTAGCATCCAGAGCTTACAGATGAGGAGGAGGAGGCTAGCTGTACCTTAGCATCCAGAGCATACAGAGGAGGAGGAGGAGGAGGAGGAGGCTAGCTGTACCTTAGCATCCAGAGCATACAGAGGAGGAGGAGGAGGCTAGCTGTACCTTAGCATCCAGAGCTTACAGAGGAGGAGGAGGAGGCTAGCTGTACCTTAGCATCCAGAGCTTACAGATGAGGAGGGGAGGAGGCTAGGTCTACCTTAGCATCCAGAGCTTACAGTACAGTGACTCAATCATTTTTTAAAAATGCATTGTTGTAGAGGGCAACAGTCACGAACATGGCTGAGCAACAGTCACAAACATCCAATTACTCAAAGGGCTTGAGAACGCCACTCGTCCTTGTTATTCTATACAAGTCCTTCCAGTACCTCAGTCCTTCTTCTGAAGAGACCCATGCTACTCACTGCTATAAATACCCAGACAGAAGTGTGTCATGCAGGCTATATGAAACCCACAGGGGTGTCTAGGGAGTAGTATGAAGTTGGCACGTAGACTCTGATCTCAGGTCAGTTTTGTATTTCAATCCCAATAAAGGTAACGGGGGGTAACCTGATTCTAGATCTGTTTCTGGGGACACATGATTTGGATCATGAGGATAGAGGGCATCGAGGAGGCACTAGGACACTTACGTTCAGCAATGACCAGCGGTGGGTAGAACAGGAAGTAGCCGACCATCTCGGCGGTCAGCTGACCCAGGAGGTTCGAGGCGGCGGTGCCGTTGAGAGGGGCGGTCCCGTTCCTCACCATGTAGACCAGAGACACAGCAGGAGAACCAACTGACTGAGAAACACCAAGCATCTAGAGGACAGGGAGATGGAGAGAGGGAGATGGAGAGAGGGAGATGGAGAGGGAAATGGAAAGAGGGAGATGGAGAGAGGGAGATGGAGAGAGGGAGATGGAGAGAGATGGAGATGGAGAGAGGAGATGGAGAGAGGACAAGATGGAGAGAGGGAGATGGAGAGAGGAAGAGAGATAGAGAGATGGAGAGAGATGGAGAGAGGAGAGGAGAGAGATGGAGAAGAGATGAGAGAGGGAGAGGAGAGGGGAGATGGAGAGAGGAGAGAGATGGAGAGAGAGAGAGGGGAGGGGAAATAGAGACAAAGTTGCACAACATAATTTCAATTTAGATCAATCTACTTTAATGTTTAATAAGTTACAGAGAGGTATAAAATGTATTGGCATAATTAGCATAACAAAAATATGCTTAAATCCATAAAGATATTACAACGGCTGTCAAGAGTGAAACTGACAAGCCATTCGCCACTGTGAAAGTGCTTATAACGTCAACTACACAAAACCTAAAACTAAACCTTGACATACATACATAATATAGTGGACATGTTACCACGGCAGCTAGGAAGCTCATTAAAACAACACAAACACTGTCTCCTAAACACATCAGTTCAGATCAGAGAACAGCTTCTATTTACAATGGCACATGAACAATGCACTTAGGAATGATAATTATGCTCCAATTATACACAGCTTGCATTTTGCTTTGCTAGTGCCAAACCTCTTCAACTGCAGAGCTGTGTCTGTGAAACGGTAGGAGCAAAATGCTTTGAGATTTAATCCACACAAACTGTGCCACACATCAAAATGACCAATCGGACGACCCATATTTAGATTCTTTGCATTTGTTTGTACTGAAGTTTAATGTCACAACATCTCAAATAAGCCACAACAAGGCATCAACACAAGTCTGGTATAAATATCAACTGTTCCTTCAATTTGAAACAGTTAGAAGTCAAATCCCTACTTCCAAACCGTCCCGCCCTGATCTGTTTCACCTGTCCTTGGCTTGTCTCCACCCCCCTCCAGGTGTCGCCCATCTTCCCCATTATCCCCCGAGTAGTTAAACCTGTGTTTTCTGTCTGTATGTTGTCAGTTTGTCTTGGTTGTCAAAAGTCAACCAGCGTTTTTGTATCAACTCCTGCTTTTCCCCAGTCTCTCTTTTCTCGTCCTCCTGGTTTTGACCCTTGTCTGTCCTGGACACTGAGCCCGCCTGCCTGACCACTCTGCCCCTGGAGCCTCCTGACCACTGTCTGCCCCTGAGCCTGCCTGCCTGACCACTCTGTCTGCCCCTGAGCCTGCCTGCCTGACCACTCTGTCTGCCCCTGAGCCTGCCTGCCTGACCACTCTGTCTGCCCCTGAGCCTGCCTGCCTGACCACTCTGTCTGCCCCTGAGCCTGCCTGCCTGACCACTCTGTCTGCCCCTGAGCCTGCCTGCCTGACCACTCTGTCTGCCCCTGAGCCTGCCTGCCTGACCACTGTCTGCCCCTGAGCCTGCCTGCCTGACCACTCTGTCTGCCCCTGAGCATGCCTGCCTGACAACTCTGTCTGCCCCTGAGCCTGCCTGCCTGACCACTCTGTCTGCCCCTGATCCTGCCTGCCTGACCACTCTGTCTGCCCCTGAGCCTGCCTGCCGTCCTGTACCTTTGCCCTTATTGCTGTATAAACATTGTCACTTCAACAAGGTCTGCATCTGGACCTTTATCCTGATACAAACAAGAAATAATCTGTGGTGGGAAGCTTTGATAAGAGTATCTAGAGATTTAGGCTGTGTATTAGGATATGAAGTCACCACCTCCACAGGTCACAGGGTTACTGAGTGAGGAGGAGGCCATTGTACTATAATATCTCTACCTGGACAGAGAGTCTGGTGTGGACGTCCAGGACTTTGGCCTGGGCCTCAGAGAACACGTTCTCCAGCCTCTGTTCCATCATCTGCGAGAACCGACAGGAACGCGGGTCATCTCCTGGACCTACAAAGCGCTGGAAAGAACACCCATTGAGAGACAGAGAGAGAACACCCATTGAGATCATAGAACATGAAGAACATCAGGGCAGAGTAACTGTAGATCGATACTCAACCCCATCAATATGAGCTGGTATATGAACACAGAGCAGACTAATGTCCTGTCTCCTTAATAACATGTCTGGTATATGAACACAGAGCAGACTAATGTCCTGCAGTCTCCTTAATAACATGTCTGGTATATGAACACAGAGAGTAACAGATCTAAATATGAGCTGGTATATGAACACAGAGCAGACTAATGTCCTGCAGTCTCCTTAATAACATGTCTGTCAGGCAGAGTAACTGTAGATCGATACCCCCATCAATATGAGCTGGTATATGAACACAGAGCAGACTAATGTCCTGCAGTCTCCTTAATAACATGTCTGGTATATGAACATCAGGGCAGAGTAACTGCAGAGCTGGTATATGAACACAGAGCAGACTAATGTCCTGCAGTCTCCTTAATAACATGTCTGGTATATGAACACAGAGCAGAGTAACTAATGTCCAAGTCAGGGCAGAGTAACTGTAGATCGATACTAACATGTCTGGTATATGAACACAGAGCAGACTAATGTCTAATGTCCATCAGGCAGTCTCCTTAATAACATGTCTGGTATATGAACACAGAGCAGACTAATGTCCTGCAGTCTCCTTAATAACATGTCTGGTATATGAACATCAGGGCAGAGTAACTGTAGATCGAGATCTCAACCCCATCAATATGAGCTGGTATATGAACACAGAGAGACTAATGTCCTGCAGTCTCCTTAATAACATGTCTGGTATATGAACACAGGGCAGACTAATGTCCTGCAGTCTCCTTAATAACATGTCTGGTATATGAACACAGAGCAGACTAATGTCCTGCAGTCTCCTTAATAACATGTCTGGTATATGAACACAGAGAGTAATCAGACTAATGTCCTAATGTCCTGCAGTCTCCTGTCTGGTATATGAACATGTCTGGTATATGAACACAGAGCAGACTAATGTCCTGCAGTCTCCTTAATAACATGTCTGGTATATGAACACAGAGCAGACTAATGTCCTGCAGTCTCCTTAATAACATGTCTGGTATATGAACACAGAGCAGACTAATGTCCTGCAGTCTCCTTAATAACATGTAATGAGATCGATATGAACACAGAGCAGACTAATGTCCTGCAGTCTCCTTAATAACATGTCTGGTATATGAACACAGAGCAGACTAATGTCCTGCAGTCTCCTTAATAACATGTCTGGTATATGAACACAGAGCAGACTAATGTCCTGAACAGTCTCTCCTTAATAACATGCAGTCTCAACCCCCATCAATATGAGCTGTATATGAACACAGAGCAGACTAATGTCCTGCAGTCTCCTGTCTGGTATATGAACATCAGGGCAGAGTAACTGTAGATCGATACTTCAATATGAGCTGGTATATGAACACAGAGCTGGTTTAATAACATGAACACAGAGCAGACTAATGTCCTGCAGTCTCCTTAATAACATGTCTGGTATATGAACATCAGGGGCAGAGTAACTGTAGATCGATACCAACCCCATCAATATGAGCTGGTATATGAACACAGAGCAGACTAATGTCCTGTAGTCTCATAATAACATGTCTGGTATATGAACACAGAGCAGATCAATGTCCTACAGTCTCCTTAATAACATGTCTGGTAACATCAGGGCAATGAATCACAGAGCATATGAACACAGAGTAAATGTCCTGCAGTCTCCTTAATAACATGTCTGGTATATGAACATAACTGTAGATCGACAGAGCTAAACACAGAGCAGAATCGAGTCTCACTGTCTGGTATGAACACAGAGCAGACCAATGTCCCATGTCTAATGTCCCAGTGTCTGTATATGAACACAGAGCAGACTAATGTCCTGCAGTCTCCTTAATAACATGTCTGGTATATGAACATCAGGGCAGAGTAACTGTAGATCGATACTCAACCCCCATCAATATGAGCTGTATATGAACACAGAGCAGACTAATGTCCTGCAGTCTCCTTAATAACATGTCTGGTATATGAACATCAGAGTAACTGGTAGATCGATACTCAACCTCATCAATATGAGTCATATATGAACACAGAGCAGACTAATGTCCTGCTTAATAACATGTCTGGTATATGAACACAGAGCAGACTAATGTCCTGCAGTCTCCTTAACATGTCTGGTATATGAACATCAGGGCAGAGTAACTGTAGATCGATACTCAACCCCATCAATATGAGCTGGTATATGAACACAGAGCAGACTAATGTCCTGCAGTCTCCTTAATAACATGTCTGGTATATGAACACAGAGCAGACTAATGTCCTGCAGTCTCCCTTAATAAATATGTCTTATCATCAGCAGAGTAACAGATCAACCCAACCCCATATATAGCTGACTAATGTCCCAAGTATCTCCTTAATAACATGCAGAACACAGAGCTAATGTCCTGCAGTCTCCTTAATAACATGAACACAGAGCAGACTAATGTCCAGTCTCCTTAATAACATGTCCTGAACAGGGTTTATATACAGAGTAGACCAATGTCCTGCAGTCTCCTTTAATAACATGTCTGGTATAACATGTCTGGTATATATGAACACAGAGCAGACTAATGTCCTGCACTCCTGTAATAACATGTCTGGTATATATGAACATCAGGCAGAGTAACTGTAGATCGATACTCAACCTCTTAATAACATGTCTGGTATATGAACATCAGGCAGAGTAACTGTAGATCGATACTCAACCCCATCAATATGAGCTGGTATATGAACACAGAGCAGACTCAGTCTCAGTCTCCTTAATAACATGTCTGTATATGAACATCAGGGCAGAGTAACTGTAGATCGATACTCAACCCCATCAATATGAGCTGGTATATGAACACAGAGCAGACTAATGTCCTGCAGTCTCCCTTAATAACATGTCTGGTATATGAACACAGAGCAGAGTAACTGTCCTCGACACTCTCCTTAATAACATGTCTGGTATATGAACACAGAGCAGAACATGTCTGGTAATGTCCAGAGCAGGACAATGTCTCTCTTAATAACATGTCTGGTCGAATATGAGCTGGTATATGAACACAGAGCAGACTAATGTCCTGCAGTCTCCTTAATAACATGTCTGGTATATGAACATCAGGGCAGAGTAACTGTCCTAAGTCCTCAATATGTGGTATATGAACCAGAAACCCTGCAGTCTCCTTTAATAACATGTCTGGTATATGAACACAGAGCAGACTAATGTCCTGCAGTCTCCTTAATAACATGTCTGGTATATGAACACAGAGCAGACTGTAATGTCCTGCAGTCTGAACACAGAGCAGACTAATGTCCTGGTCTGAACACAGAGCAGACTAATGTCCTGCAGTCTCAGCTTAATAACATGTCTGGTATATGAACAGAGGGCAGAGTAATGTCCTGCAGATCTCCTTAACCCATAATATGAGCTGGTATATGAACACAGAGCAGACTAATGTCCTGCAGTCTCTTAATAACATGTCTGGTATATGAACACAGAGCAGACTAATGTCCTGCAGTCTCCTTAATAACATGTTCAGTATATGAACATCAGGGCAGAGTAACTGTAGATCGATACTCAACCCCATCAATATGAGCTGGTATATGAACACAGAGCAGACTAATGTCCTGCAGTCTCCTTAATAACATGGGCAGAGTAACTGTAGATCGATACTCAACCCCACAGTGCTGGTAGAACTAAATGTCCTAGTCCTGCAGTCTCCTGTCTGGTATATGAACATAAGTAACAGACTGTCTCAACCCCATCAATATGAGCTGTTATGAACACAGAGCAGACTAATGTCCTGCAGTCTCCTTAATAACATGTCTGGTATATGAACACAGAGCACAGAGCAGACTAATGTCCATCCTTAATAACATGTCTGGGTATGAACACAGAGCAGACTAAATGTCCCACTAGCCCATCAATATGAGCTGGTATATGAACACAGAGCAGACCGAATGTGTCCTGCAGTCTCCTTAATAACATGTCTGGTATATGAACATCAGGGCAGAGTAACTGTCCCGCAGCCTCAACCCCATAACATGTCTGGTATATGAACACAGAGCAGACTAATGTCCTGCAGTCTCCTATAATCAAGAGTAATTGATGTCTGAGTATATGAACACAGAGCAGACTAATGTCCTGCAGTCTCCTTAATAACATGTCTGGTATGAACACAGAGCAGACTAATGTCCTGCAGTCTCCTTAACATGTCTGGTATATGAACATCAGGGCAGACTAACTGTCCTGCAGATACTCAACCCCATAACATGTCTGGTATATGAACACAGAGCAGACTAATGTCCTGCAGTCTCATCAGGGCAGAGTCTGGATATACTGAACATCAGACAGACTAATGTCCTGCAGTCTCATAATAACATGTCTGGTATATGAACACAGAGCAGACTAATGTCGACAAACTCCCAGTCTCCTTAATAACATGTCTGGTAAATGAACACAGAGCAGACTAATGTCCTGCAGTCTCCTTAATAACATGTCTGGTATATGAACACAGAGCAGACTAATGTCCTGCAGTCTCCTTAATAACATGTCTGGTATATGAACACAGTGCAGACTAATGTCCTGCAGTCTCTCAGGCAGAGAACTGTAGATCGTACTCAACCCCATGAGACAGGAACACAGAGCAGACTAATGTAAATAACTGTAGAACATCAGGCAAATGAACATCAATATGAGCTGGCATATGAACACAGAGCAGACTAATGTCCTGCAGTGTCCTTAATAACATGTCTGGTATATGAACACAGGAGCAGACTAACTGTAGATGCGATACTCAGGGCAGAGTAATTCTCGATTCAATATGAGCTGGTATATGAACACAGAGCAGACTAATGTCCTGCAGTCTCTTAATAACATGTCTGGTATATGAACACAGAGCAGACTAATGTCCTGACTCTTATATGTCCCAGGTATATGAAACAGCTAGATCGCCTTAGCATAACATGTCTGGTATATGAACACAGAGCAGACTAATGTCCTGCAGTCTCCTTAATAACATGTCTGGTATATGAACACAGTGGCAGACTAATGTCATGCAATAACATGTCTGGTATATGAACATCTAACTGTAATAACATCAATATGAGCTGGTATATGAACACAGAGCAGACTAATGTCCTGCAGTCTCCTTAATAACACAGAGTGACTAATGTCCCAGTCTCCTTAATAACATGGTATATGAACACAGAGCAGACAATGTCCTGCAGTCTATCCCTGCAGTCTCCTTACTTAACATGATCTTAAACATATTCCTCCACTCTAAACCATCGTATCTCTGTTTTTGAGCTGGAGGCCGATAGCTGGGCGACGGTGCGCCGTGGCAGCGCCGTTACCATGGGGACACAAACTGTCGCACGTCACCTTATCGCTCTGATCCCCCGGCCGAGGAGGAAGTGCCTCATCATCACAGAGGGCTGGTACACCATGGCCTGCTCCTAATTACGTGGTGGTGCCTCCACCGTCACGTTAAGGTTTCTAAATCACGCCCCACCTGAGAGTGAAATAGGATTCGTTATCCAGATCAAAAAAAGCATGGTGGATTCACCTACTCTCAATCCCAACTGGTTGTGGTGTGGGTTGCAGGGGAGGATATTTTGACTGCTTGTGAAACAGAAGGGATAGTGAGAGAGGGAGAACAAGAGAGTCTTAGAAAGAGAGAAGATGGGAATGGGAACATGGGAACGGGAGACGAACGAGAGCGCAAGCGAAAAACAGAGGGACAGAGAGTTGTACATTACACAGAGGACAGAGAGTTGTACATTACACAGAGGACAGAGTGTTGTACATTACACAGAGGACAGAGAGTTGTACATTACACAGAGGACAGAGAGTTGTACATTACACAGAGGACAGAGAGTTGTACATTTCACAGAGGACAGAGAGTTGTACATTACACAGAGGACAGAGAGAGAGAGAGAGAGAGATAGATAGAGAGGTAGGGGGGTAGAGAGAGAGAGAGAGAGAGGGTAGAGAGAGAGAGAGAGAGAGGTAGAGAGGGGGGTAGAGAGAGAGAGAGGTAGAGAGTTTGTGTGAGAGAAGAAACAGATCAAACTCTCATCCTTTGATGATGACAGTACCAATACTGAGAGCCCATACAGTCTTGATATTACCATGAGTCGACAGTATTCCCCACAATCAAGCCTTGTTATGAACGGACCCATTCACCATCACTACACCAGCCCAGCCGTTATTCAAAGACTGTTTCAGCAAAAGTCAGCTGAGTGGTAACGCACTCCTAAGTCTATCTGGCCGGCGAAAGACCATCAATGGATTATCTTGAAGTACTTCAGTCAGTTCAGCATTTTACTCTTTTCACCTCAATGAAATCTTTCATTTAATGGCCAGAAGCTTTCCTTTGTTACAATAGCTTTCCCTCTGGTCTGCCAACTGGAAAGTCATTTAATCTGCTGCTCCTAAATGCGTTCTTTCCGGCCTTCCCTCTAGAGCATTCCTAGTAACCATCTCTGCTCTGTAATTAAAAACAAACAAAACATTTTCCCTGGGACTGACCACTGATGACTGTAAAATAAATATTTACTCATCATTTAGATTAGTGACAACCCAGCTAGCACATTTGGTCCTTGGAAGTTGTGGGAACATACATGTTTGCCAGTTCTGGAAACATACATTTGGTTGCAGGGAGGTTCTCAGAACATTCTACTATGGTTCCCTGAAAAAGTTTTCCCTGGGAGGTTTTATCAACATTCTGAGGACAGAAATGATAGTTTATTTGAAGGTAAGTAACTGCTTAGAACTCTAAGCATCAATAGGAGACATGGAAATGCATTTGCTCAGGGCATTAATCATGCAAGCACATTTATTTTTATGGCACCGCATCAGTGAGATTTGAACCTATGATCTTCTGTTCTCTTAGTATGGAATTAGTCCACTTCAACACCTTAGAATGGAGCTATGATGCTATGTTTTTACTCATGCAAAGCAGTTCATTTCAGTCTATTTAAACAGACCCCATTTCAACGGAAACAACACTAAGATCAGGTGTGGCCAATTAGTGTGCAATAGCCAACACACTTAACAAGAGGATAGAATGAGAACAGAATGTATAGGTTTTAAAATAACATTCTTTAAACGTTAATGATTTCTTTTCGTTTTTTATGGAAAATTTTCTTAATGTTGTGAGGAACATGACTTTAAATAGAACCACGAGGAAACCTGCAGAAAATGTTATGCTGAAGTACTGAAATTCCCCCAGAAGAACAATGTTTCTTAACATTCTCTGCCCATTCTGAGAACATTACTTGAAATAGAACCATGAGGAAACGTTATGCTGAAGTACTGAAATTCCCACCTCAGAAACATAATGGTTCTCAAAATGTTGTGTGCTAGCTGGGTATCCTGCACCATTCCCAGCGCATTGTGGGAAGGTTGTATGCAAAATTACCATAGGACAACCACGCTCTCACCAACTTTAAGAAACATATGGTTCTCAGAACGTTATGTGCTAGCTGGAAAGTGCTACGGTGCGAGAGAGACAGAGAAAGAGAGGGAATGAGGTAGAGAAAGAGAGAGAAAAAGAGATGGAGAAAGAACAGAGGAGAGAGAGAGAGAGAGCCTGGAATTCCTGACGGGCCAACCCCAGGCGGTGAGGGTAGCAACATCACCTCCGCCACACTGACCCTCAAAACGGGGTCCCACAGGGGTGTGTGCTTAGTCACCTCCTGTACTCCCTGTTCACCCACAACTGCGTGGCCATGCACGACTCAATCATCAAGTTTGCTCACGACACCGACGGTAGTAGGCCTGATCACCGGCGATGATAAGAAAGCCTACAGGGAGGAGGTCAGCGACCTGGCAGTAGGTGCCGGGACAACAACCTCTCCCTCAACATCAGTCAGACCAAGGAGCTGATGGTGGACTACAGGAAACAGGGGTGTGAGGACGCCCCGTCCACATCAACGGGGCTGCAGTAAAGTGGGTCTAAAGTTCCTCGGTGTCCAAATCCCTAAGGACCTAAATGGTTCATTCACGGCCAGGTCACTAACCCCCTCCCTGTAGGCACAGCCGTGAAGAAAGCACAACAGCACCTCTTCCCCCTCAGGAAAAATAAAAGGTTTGGCATGGGCCCTCAAATCCTCAAAAAGTTCTACAACTGCACCAACTGTTCTGCCTGCGGCTATGGAACCCTGACCTGTTCACCGGACGTGCTACCTGTCCCAGACCTGCTGTTTTCAACTCTCTATAGACAGCAGGAGCGGTAGATATACTATGCAGGAGCGGTAGATATACTATGAATGACCGGCTATGTAAAGCCAACTGACATTTACTCCTGAGGTGCTGACCTGTTGCACTCTCTACAACCACTTATTATTATTTGACCCTGCTGGTCATCTATGAACATTTGAACATCTTAACTATGTTCTGTTAGAATTTCCACCCGGCACAGCCGGAAGAAGACTGGCCACCCCTCATAGCCTGGTTCCTCTCTAGGTTTCTTCTTAGGTTCTGGCCTTTCTAGGGAGTTTTTCCTAGCCTAACCTCTACAGTCATGACACAATGATACATTTTCACAAAGTGTACTGCTTCAGTGTCTTTAGATATTTTTGTCAGATGTTACTATCG
>NW_025748034.1:0-41555 GCF_021184085.1 Oncorhynchus gorbuscha | reverse complement strand
CCCTACAATTTAGTACCCTACAAATAAGTACCCTACAAATTAGTACCCTACAAGTTAGTACGCTAGAAGTAAGTACCGGACAAGTTTAGTCTCTGTCTCCCTGCCCTTGTCTCCTACTCTTTCTCCCTGTCTATCTTCCTCTTTACCTCTCCATTTGTCTCCCTTTCTCCCTGTCTATCTTCCTCTTTACCTCTCCCTTTCTCTCTCTTTCTCCCTGTCTATCTTCCTCTTTACCTCTCCCTTTCTCTCCCTTTCTCCCTGTCTATCTTCCTCTTTACCTCTCCCTTTCTCTCTCTTTCTCCTTGTCTATATTCCTCTTTACCTCTCCCTCTCCCTTTCTCTCTCTTTCTCCCTGTCTATCTTCCTCTTTACCTCTCCCTTACTCTCTCTTTCTCCCTGTCTATCTTCCTCTTTACCTCTCCCTTTCTCTCTCTTTCTCCCTGTCTATCTTCCTCTTTACCTCTCCCTTTCTCTCTCTTTCTCCCTGTCTATCTTCCTCTTTACCTCTCCCTTTCTCTCCCTTTCTCCCTGTCTATCTTCCTCTTTACCTCTCCCTTTCTCTCCCTTTCTCCCTGTCTATCTTCCTCTTTACCTCTCCCTTTCTCTCCCTTTCTCCCTGTCTATCTTCCTCTTTACCTCTCCCTTTCTCTCTCTTTCTCCTTGTCTATATTCCTCTTTACCTCTCCCTCTCCCTTTCTCTCTCTTTCTCCCTGTCTATCTTCCTCTTTACCTCTCCCTTACTCTCTCTTTCTCCCTGTCTATCTTCCTCTTTACCTCTCCCTCTCTTTCTCCCTGTCTATCTTCCTCTTTACCTCTCCCTTTCTCTCTCTTTCTCCCTGTCTATCTTCCTCTTTACCTCTCCCTTTCTCTCTCTTTCTCCCTGTCTATCTTCCTCTTTACCTCTCCCTTTCTCTCCCTTTCTCCCTGTCTATCTTCCTCTTTACCTCTCCCTTTCTCTCCCTTTCTCCCTGTCTATCTTCCTCTTTACCTCTCCCTTTCTCTCTCTTTCTCCCTGTCTATCTTCCTCTTTACCTCTCCCTTTCGCTCTCTTTCTCCCTGTCTATCTTCCTCTTTACCTCTCCCTTTCTCTCCCTTTCTCCCTGTCTATCTTCCTCTTTACCTCTCCCTTTCTCTCTCTTTCTCCCTGTCTATCTTCCTCTTTACCTCTCCCTTTCTCTCTCTTTCTCCCTGTCTATCTTCCGCTTTACCTCTCCCTTTCTCTCTCTTTCTCCCTGTCTATCTTCCTCTTTACCTCTCCCTCTCTTTCTCCCTGTCTATCTTCCTCTTTACCTCTCCCTTTCTCTCTCTTTCTCCCTGTCTATCTTCCTATTTACCTCTCCCTTTCTCTCTCTTTCTCCCTGTCTATCTTCCTCTTTACCTCTCCCTCTCTTTCTCCCTGTCTATCTTCCTCTTTACCTCTAACTCTCCCTTTCTCTCTGTCTAACCTCCCTTTACCTTTAACTCTCTCTCTTTCTCCCTGTCTATCTACCCTTTACCTCTAACTCTCTCCCTGTCTATCTGCCCTTTACCACTAACTCTCTCCCTGTCTATCTTCCCCTTTACCTCTAACTCTCCCTTTCTCTCTGTCTAACCTCCCTTTACCTTTAACTCTCTCTCTTTCTCCCTTTCTATCTGCCCTTTACCTCTAACTCTCTCCCTGTCTATCTGCCCTTTACCACTAACTCTCTCCCTGTCTATCTTCCCCTTTACCTCTAACTCTCTCCCTGTCTATCTGCCCTTTACCTCTAACTCTCTCCCTGTCTATCTGCCCTTTACCATACCACTAACTCTCTCCCTGTCTGTCTGCCCTTTACCTCTAACTCTCTCTCTGTATATCTTCCCCTTTACCTCTAACTCTCTCCCTGTTTATCTTCCCCTTTACCTTTAACTCTCTCCCTGTCTATCTACCCCTTTACCTCTAACTGTCTCCCTGTTTATCTGCCCTTTACCTCTAACTCTCTCCCTGTCTATCTGCCCCTTTACCTCTAACTCTCTCCCTATATATCTTCCCCTTTACCTCTAAGTCTCTCCCTGTCTATCTGCCCTTTATCTCTAACTCTCTCCCTGTCTATCTGCCCTTTACCTCTAACTCTCTCCCTGTCTATCTTCCCCTTTACCTCTAACTCTCTCCCTCTCCCTCTCTCTCTCTCTCTCTCTCTCTCTCTTTGTGACTGAGAGAGTACATGGCTCATTCTCAAAACTAACGTTATTTGAAAGGTTATCTAGCTTTGTTATTAAGATATTGAATGAGTAGATTACTACTTTTTTCAGGCCAGCAGCCTGGGAGGTAAGTTTGTAGTTTGTGAGCTCTCACTGTCTTAACTTGAGAAAGGGGCTGCTCAAACATTGGAGAAAGGCTGGTGTTGATAATGTTCTCCAGAGGTGTGTTGAATAATCCCTGAACACACTGTGTGTCTGTTAAATAATGTATGTAACATAATGTAACAAACTAATCTGTGCTCTCTCCCTGTGTGTGTGTGTGTGTGTGTGTGTGTGTGTGTGTGTGTGTGTGTGTGTGTGTGTGTGTGTGTGTGTGTGTGTGTGTGTGTGTGTGTGTGTGTGTGTGTGTGTGTGTGTGTGTGTGTGTGTGTGTGTGTGTGTGTGTGTGTGTGTGTGTGTGTGTGTGCGCGCGCAGGGTGGCCAAAGCCCTGAAGGTGACGCTGTATGAGACTCCTACAGGCTGGAGGTTCTTTGGGAACCTGATGGACTCTGGGAGGTGCTCGCTCTGCGGAGAGGAAAGCTTCGGGACAAGTGAGTGTTACTGACTGTTTTTCTCTACTCCTGTTTGACATTCACCTGAGTCGTACTGCAGCTTGTCAGCCACTGAGTTTACTCACCTTTCAGTAAAAGCCCGTCTGATCCAAGACAGCCATATCAGAGGAGGCTGGTGGGAGGAGCTATACGAGGATGGGCTCATTGTAATGGCTAGAATGGAATAAATGGAATGGAGCCAATCATTTGGTTTCATATGTTTCATGTGTTTGATACCGTTCCATTTATTCCATTCCAGCCATTACAATGAGCCCATCCTCGTATAGCTCCTCCCACCAGCCTCCTCTGATCCGTATACAGTACATCACATCCCTAAATAGAGGCCTGCCTCTGGTCGGAGTCATCCCAGCCTAATAGATTTGAGGGGCCGTGTGTTGTGTGTGTGAATAATCCCCCTTCTTCTGCTATAAAAGGAGAGAGGAGCTCCGTGAATCACCAGAACCCACGGGCCTCTGCCGGGCAGCTGCTGCTGCTGCTCAGCCCACCAGGAAAAACTCTCTCCTTGCAGCTAACTCTTATTACCCTTCTTTCTTTCTTGCTCTCCCTCTCTCTCTCTCTCTCTCTCTCTCTCTCTCTCTCTCTCTCTCTCTCTATCTATCTATCTATCTCTGTTTCTCTCTGTATCAATCTATTCAGTGGAGAGAGAGTGTGAGGAATCTGAGATGGAGAGAGAGCTAGAAAGGGAAAGGCGAGTATGGAGATAGAAAGGGAAAGGCGAGTATGGAGAAAGAAAGGGAAAGGCGAGTATGGAGATAGAAAGGGAAAGGCGAGTATGGAGATAGAAAGGGAAAGGCGAGTATGGAGATAGAAAGGGAAAGGCGAGTATGGAGATAGAAAGGAAAGAGAGCAGTATGGAGATAGAAAGGGAAAGGCGAGTATGGAGATAGAAAGGGAAAGGCGAATATGGAGATAGAAAGGGAAAGGCGAGTATGGAGATAGAAAGGGAAAGGCGAGTATGGAGATAGAAAGGGAAAGGCGAGTATGGAGATAGAAAGAAAGAAGTGAGAGGGAACAGGATAAAGAAATAGAGCAGGTTGAAGTGAGCAAGAGAGAGAGCGGAAAGGAGAGACAGAAACAGGAGGACAGTAGAACAGGAGGTAATTAAGTGAAATACAGAAGAGGAGGATGAGAGCAGGGGAGAAAAGGGAAGAGATAGAGATGGACAGAGTGCTGTGTGAGTTTCTGCTTTAAGGCGACAACACCTAAATGGAGCTAAGCAGTAAATCAGGAGTATGCTCGTCACTCAGAGCTCAGGGTTCGATCCTATCTCTCTCTTCCTGTTGGCTGAAGCTTTCATTCATGTCATGTTATGAACATTAGTCCGCTTTTTTTGTCCATTGTAATTTAAATCCATAGAGCCCAGTGCCATAGTTGATGTATCATTTCTACATCAAATCAAATCAAATTTTATTTGTCACATACACATGGTGAGCAGATGTTAATGCGAGTGTAGCGAAATGCTTGTGCTTCTAGTTCCGACAATGCAGTAATAACAAACAAGTAATCTAGCTAACAATTCCAAAACTACTACCTTATACACATAAGTGTAAAGGGATAAAGAATATGAACATAAAGATATATGAATGAGTGATGGTACAGAACGGCATAGGCAAGATACAGTAGATGGTATCGACACAACAGTGGTAGGCTTGATTACCAACAACGACGAGACGGCCTACAGGGAGGAGGTGAGGGCCCTCGGAGTGTGGTGTCAGGAAAATAACCTCACACTCAACGTCAACAAAACTAAGGAGATGATTGTGGACTTCAGGAAACAGCAGAGGGAACTCCCCCCTATCCACATCGATGGAACAGTAGTGGAGAGGGTAGCTAGTTTTAAGTTCCTCGGCATACACATCACAGACAAACTGAATTGGTCCACTCACACTGACAGTGTCGTGAAGAAGGCGCAGCAGCGCCTATTCAACCTCAGGAGGCTGAAGAAATTCGGCTTGTCACCAAAAGCACTCACAAACTTCTACAGATGCACAATCGAGAGCATCCTGGCGGGCTGTATCACCGCCTGGTACGGCAGCTGCTCCGCCCTCAACCGTAAGGCTCTCCAGAGGGTAGTGAGGACTGCACAACGCATCACCAGGGGCAAACTACCTGCCCTCCAGGACACCTACACCACCCGTTGTTACAGGAAGGCCATAAAGATCATCAAGGACATCAACCACCCGAACCACTGCCTGTTCACCCCGCTATCATCCAGAAGGCGAGGTCAGTACAGGTGCATCAAAGCTGGGACCGAGAGACTGAAAAACAGCTTCTATCTCAAGGCCATCAGACTGTTAAACAGCCACCACTAACATTGAGTGGCTGCTGCCAACACACTGTCATTGACACTGACCCAACTCCAGCGATTTTAATAATGGGAATTGATGGGAAATGATGTAAATATATCACTAGCCACTTTAAACAATGCTACCTTATATAATGTTACTTACCCTACATTATTCATCTCATATGCATATGTATATACTGTACTCTACATCATCGACTGAATCCTTATGTAATACATGTATCACAAGCCACTTTAACTATGCCACTTTGTTTACTTTGTCTACACACTCATCTCATATGTATACGGGTGGTGTAGGGTGGTGTAGGTGTCCTGGAGGGCAGGTAGTTTGCCCCTGGTGATGCGTTGTGCAGTCCTCACTACCCTCTGGAGAGCCTTACGGTTGAGGGCGGAGCAGCTGCCGTACCAGGCGGTGATACAGCCCGACAGGATGCTCTCGATTGTGCATCTGTAGAAGTTTGTGAGTGCTTTTGGTGACAAGCCGAATTTCTTCAGCCTCCTGAGGTTGAAGAGGCGCTGCTGCGCCTTCTTCACGATGCTGTCTGTGTGGGTGTACCAATTCAGTTTGTCTGTGATGTGTACGCCGAGGAACTTAAAACTTACTACCCTCTCCACTACTGTTCATCGATGTGGATAGGGGGGTGTTCCCTCTGCTGTTTCCTGAAGTCCACAATCATCTCCTTAGTTTTGTTGACGTTGAGTGTGAGGTTATTTTCCTGACACCACACTCCGAGGGCCCTCACCTCCTCCCTGTAGGCCGTCTCGTCGTTGTTGGTTATCAAACCTACCACTGTTGTGTCGTCCGCAAACTTGATGATTGAGTTGGAGGCGTGCGTGGCCACGCAGTCGTGGGTGAACAGGGAGTACAGGAGAGGGCTCAGAACGCAGCCTTGTGGGGCCCCAGTGTTGAGGATCAGCGGGGTGGAGATGTTGTTACCTACCCTCACCACCTGGTGTCGGCCCGTCAGGAAGTCCAGTAACCCTGTTGCACAGGGCGGGGTCGAGAACCAGGGTCTCGAGCTTGATGACGAGTTTGGAGGGTACTATGGTGTTAAATGCTGAGCTGTAATCGATGAACAGCATTCTCACATAGGTATTCCTCTTGTCCAGATGGGTTAGGGCAGTGTGCAGTGTGGTTGAGATTGCATCGTCTGTGGACCTATTTGGGTGGTAAGCAAATTGGAGTGGGTCTAGGGTGTCAGGTAGGGTGGAGGTGATATGGTCCTTGACTAGTCTCTCAAAGCACTTCATGATGACGGAGGTGAGTGCTCAGTTACCTTAGCTTTCTTGGGAACAGGAACAATGGTGGCCCTCTTGAAGCATGTGGGAACAGCAGACTGGGTTAGGGATTGATTGAATATGTCCGTAAACACGCCAGCCAGTTGGTCTGTGCATGCTCTGAGGACGCGGCTGGGGTTTGCCGTCTGGGCCTGCAGCCTTGCGAGGGTTAACACGTTTAAATGTTTTACTCACCTCGGCTGCAGTGAAGGAGAGGCCGCATGTTTTGGTTGCGGGACGTGTCAGTGGCACTGTATTGTCCTCAAAGTGGGCAAAGAAGTTATTTAGTCTGCCTGGGAGCAAGGCATCCTGGTCCGTGACTGGGCTGTTTTTTTTTGTAATCCGTGATTGACTGTAGACCCTGCCACATACCTCTTGTGTCTGAGCTGTTGAATTGCGATTCTACTTTGTCTCTATACTGACGCTTAGCTTGTTTGATTGCCTTGCGGAGGGAATAGCTACACTGTTTGTATTCGGTCATGTTTCCGGTCACCTTGCCCTGATTAAAAGCAGTGGTTTGCGCTTTCAGTTTCACGCGAATGCTGCCAGAAATTCACGGTTTCTGGTTTGGGAATGTTTTAATTGTTGCTATCGGAACGACATCTTCAACGCACGTTCTAATGAACTCGCTCACCGGATCATAATGTACATTCTGCTCCGTAACGTATGACACACACTTTCTCACCTCCATTAATATAACATATTACATCATTTGAGCTTTCAGATCTCGTTAAAGTGCTTAATAAATCCAATACATTATTATTGGTCATTATCTTTAAATTCGCAGAGAATAACATTGGTGGCTTGCAGCTGAAAGATATTCAGGTCAAAATCAAATCAAATCAAATCAAAATTTATTTGTCACATACACATGGTTAGCAGATGTTAATGCGAGTGTAGCGAAATGCTTGTGCTTCTATTTCCGACAATGCAGTGATAACCAACAAGTAATCTAACTAACAATTCCAAAACTACTGTCTTATACACAGTGTAAGGGGATAAAGAATATGTACATAAGGATATATGAATGAGTGATGGTACAGAGCAGCATACAGTAGATGGTATCGAGTACAGTATATACATATGAGATGAGTATGTAGACAAAGTAAACAAAGTGGCATAGTTAAAGTGGCTAGTGATACATGTATTACATAAGGATGCAGTCGATGATGTAGAGTACGATGTGATGCAGATGGAGACTGGACTGGTGTTCTGATCTGAGATTAGATCTGGTAGTTTTATACGACAGCTTGTAAAGACCTGCGTGGGCGTGTTTGTGTTTGTATGCGTGTGCATGTGTCCACAACAAATTTAACTTCAATTGAATCGGAAAGACAGAGAGGAGGTGGAAAGAGGCAGCATCAGAAATTAACAGTCAGTTTCACAACAGCTGCTAGGGACATAATTACTAAGGATTTCTACCACAACAAAGTCTACACCTGTTAGTTTCCAGAGGAAATACAACACGGAGCATAAACACAGGAAATACAACACGGAGTATAAACACAGGAAATACAACACGGAGCATAAACACAGGAAATACAACACGGAGCATAAACAGGAAATACAACACGGAGCATAAACAGGAAATACAACATGGAGCATAAACAGGAAATACAACACGGAGTATAAACACAGGAAATACAACACGGAGCATAAACACAGGAAATACAACACGGAGCATAAACACAGGAAATACAACACGGAGCATAAACACAGGATATACAACACGGAGCATAAACACAGGAAATACAACACTGAGCATAAACAGAGGAAATACAACATGGAGCATAAACACAGGAAATACAACACGGAGCATAAACACAGGAAATACAACACGGAGCATAAACACAGGAAATACAACACGGAGCATAAACACAGGAAATACAACACGGAGTATAAACACAGGAAATACAACACAGAGCATAAACACAGGAAATACAACACGGAGCATAAACACAGGAAATACAACACGGAGCATAAACACAGGAAATACAACACGGAGCATAAACACAGGAAATACAACACGGAGCATAAACACAGGAAATACAACACGGAGCATAAACACAGGAAATACAACACGGAGCATAAACACAGGAAATACAACACGGAGTATAAACACAGGAAATACAACACGGAGTATAAACACAGGAAATACAACATGGAGCATAAACACAGGAAATACAACACGGAGCATAAACACAGGAAATACAACACGGAGCATAAACACAGGAAATACAACACGGAGCATAAACACAGGAAATACAACACGGAGTATAAACACAGGAAATACAACACGGAGCATAAACACAGGAAATACAACACGGAGCATAAACACAGGAAATACAACATGGAGCATAAACACAGGAAATACAACACGGAGCATAAACACAGGAAATACAACACGGAGCATAAACACAGGAAATACAACACGGAGCATAAACACAGGAAATACAACACGGAGTATAAACACAGGAAATACAACACGGAGCATAAACACAGGAAATACAACACGGAGCATAAACACAGGAAATACAACACGGAGCATAAACACAGGAAATACAACACGGAGCATAAACACAGGAAATACAACACGGAGCATAAACACAGGAAATACAACACGGAGCATAAACACAGGAAATACAACACGGAGTATAAACACAGGAAATACAACACGGAGTATAAACACAGGAAATACAACACGGAGCATAAACACAGGAAATACAACACGGAGCATAAACACAGGAAATACAACACGGAGCATAAACACAGGAAATACAACACGGAGTATAAACACAGGAAATACAACACGGAGCATAAACACAGGAAATACAACACGGAGCATAAACACAGGAAATACAACACGGAGCATAAACACAGGAAATACAACACGGAGCATAAGAAAAGTATAAATAAATAAGACAAAGATTCGGATCTAAAGGTACTATGTGAGGAACGATTTAGACTTTAAGACTTTTTATTCCATATACTTAGCTTTTTGTGTGTGTCTTTTATTCTCATCTAAAATGAACAGGTGTGGACTTGACACTGTGACTCACACTTAAATCTGGTCCTTAGTGTAGAATAACAATAGCCCACCTCAGTTAGAGACCATTGGCAGTGTGAACAGACTGATCTCTCCACTTAGAGAGATACCAGTCTGTCTGCATTATACTCCTCTTTCCCCTGACGCATGTGGTCTCTGTAGCTGATGTTGTACACTGAGTATACAGAACATTAGGAACGCCTGCTCTTTCCATGACATAGACTGACGAGGCGAATCCAGGTGAAAGCTATGATCCCTTATTGATGTCACCTGTTAAACCCACTTCAATCAGTGTAGATGAAAGGGAGGAGACAGGTTAAAGAAGGATTTTTAAGCCTTGAGACAATTGAGACATGGATTGTGTATGTGTGCCATTCAGAGGGTGAATGGGCTAGAGACAAAAGATTTAAGTGCCTTTTAATGGGTTATGGTAGTAGGTGCCAGGCGCACTGGTTTGAGTGTGTCAAGAACTGCAATGCTGCTGGGGTTTTCACGCTCAACAGTTTCCTGTGTATATCAAGAATGGTCCACCACCCAAAGGACATCCAGCCAACTGTGGGAAGAATTGGAGTCAACATGGGCCAGCATCTCTGTGTGTAATGGTTTTCTTCTGGGGAAAGAGAGGCGGACCAAAATGCAGCGTGGTTAGTTTTGTGCATCTTTAATAAAGATGAAAGTACAACAATCTACAAAACAAGAACCGTGAAAAAAACAAAACAGTCCTATCTGGTGCCACACACACAAAGACAGGAACAATCACCCATAAAACCCAACACAAAACAGGCTACCTAAATATGGTTCCCAATCAGAGACAATGACTAACACCTGCCTCTGATTGAGAACCATATCAGGCTAAACATAGAAATAGACAAACCAGACACACAACATAGAATGCCCACCCAGCTCACGTCCTGACCAACACTAAAACAAGGAAAACACATACGAACGATGGTCAGAACGTGACACTGTGGAACACTTTCGACACCATGTAGAGTCCATGCCGCAACGAATTGAGGCTGTTCTAAGGGCAAAAGGGGGGGTAGCAACTCCAATATGAAGGTTCAAGATGGCGTAGCAGTCAGACGTCTATGGCTTCTCCTTGTTATGTCCCGTGTATATATATTTTTATATATTTATATATTTTTCTTAACCTCAGCTTCAACATACTCTCCTGCAATCTGCCTCACCCAATGTGGTATGGATCTGCTATTTTCTTTACTTTTGAACTGAAATCCCCAACAGAAGCTAGCCAGCTAACTAGCTACTAGCTAGTAGTCAGCTAGCCACTGCTAGCGGTCATCAGCTAACCTTAGCCCGGACAACTCCTGCCAGTCTGCACAGCGCGCGATTCAAACCAGGGCATATCAGACTTATTTTTATCCATATCTCTGGATTCCTACCGCAAGCTCTGAACCTTTTAACCTGGATCATCTCAGCTAGCTAGCTGCTATCCGAGTGGCCACTCCCGGCTAATGTCTCTGTCCCAAAGCAATCACCAACTAGCCTGGAGCTAGCCTATGCTATGCCCATCTCCCGGCTAGCTGAAGAGGTCCATCAGCCACTCCTTGGGCTACAATACCTACTTTGCCAATTTGCCTGGACACCTTTTACTGCCGATACGGAGCCCCGTCGATCCATCACGACTGGACTACTGACGTAATCTGCCCGAGGGTTATTTCCAACTGGCTCCTCCATCTCGGCGTCCCCTGAATGCCCATCTGCTAGCCTGCTAGCTGTCTAGAGTGTATCAGACTGTTAGCTGAAGAGGCCCATCCGCCAATTTCTTTGGCTACAATACCTATTTTGCCAATTGGCCTGGACCCCTTTACTACACAGAGCCCTGCTGATCCATCACGACTGGTCTGCCAACGTAACCGCACGAGGGGGCAACAACAGACAACACAATTCCGTCACGACGTCCCTCTAAGGCCCTACTGCTAGCCTGCTATCTCTGGCCTGCTAGCTGCCCGAAACGCCGTGTCTCCAGCCCGCCTAGCTACTCACTGGACCCCTATGATCACTCGGCTACGCATGCCTCTCCCTAATGTCAATATGCCTTGTTCATTGCTGTTTTGGTTAGTTATTATTGCCTTATTTCACAGTAGAGCCTCTAGCCCTGCTCAGTACGCCTTAACTAACCCTTTAGTTCCACCTCCCACACATTCGGTGACCTCACCTGGTTTAAATTATATTGCTAGAGACAATATCTCTCTCATTGTCACTCAATGCATAGGTTTACCTCCACTGTATTCACATCCTACCATACCTTTGTCTGTACATTATACCTTGAATCTACTCTACCGTGTCCAGAAACATGCTCCTTTTACTCTCTGTTCCAAACGTCCTAGACGACCATTTATTACATTGTCTTACCTCCCTTATCCTACCTCATTTGTACACTTAGACTGTATTATTGACTGTGTTTGTTTATTCCATGTGTAACTCCGTGTTGTTGTTTGTGTCGCACTGCTTTGCTTTATCTTGACCAGGTCGCAGTTGTAAATGAGAACTTGTTCTCAACTGGCCACCTGGTTAAATAAAAGTTCAATAAAAAGGTGTTCCTAACATTTGGTATTATCAGTATATTGTTGACCCTACTATCCAAATACCTTGCTTAACACTCACTAGATAAGAATGTCTGCTGAATGAATCAAATGTACAAATATAGCACATACATTCAGCATATGTGGACATACGAAAATCCAACACACCCTTCCTTGTTGTGGATAGCTGCGGATAGCCATCAGCCACCCAGGAGAGGCGTTCAGTGTTTGTGTGAGAGACAGATACATAAAACTAGTGGCTGTTAAATTCTATGGCTCAGAGTTGAACTGAAGGGTTCTTGTCAAAATGCCTGTTAAAATGCCTATGTGAAATAGACCTAGCCTCATCTTGTTATCCTACAGGATAACTTTCTAAATATCCCATGTTAGTCCATCAGCCCACTCTGCTCCATATGTTTATAACAGGTAATAACAGGGTTATGAAGGTTTTTATACAAGGTTATAACATGGTTATAAAGATTTATGGTTTCCTGGGCAAACTTGTGTCCCCTTGTGTCTCTTGTTCAGGTTCAGACCACATCCGTGAGAAGGATGGTCTGTGGTCGGTGCTGGTGTGGCTGTCCATCATGGCTGTCAGGAAACAGGGTGTGGAGGAAATCGTCAAGGACCACTGGGCCAAGCTCGGACGCAACTACTTCTGCAGGTCACTCTGCTATGCAATCAATCAATCAACCAATCAATAAATCACTCAACCAACAAATTAATAATGACGTCAATCACTCAACCAACCAATCAATAAATCAATCAACCAATCAAACAATCACTCAAACAACCAATACATCAATCAATCAACCAATAAATTAATCAGTGGATTGCAATACATGTGTAGTGAACACAGAAAGACACATTGACGATGTCATGTCCTTATCTAATAGACTTGAATAGACGGGGATGCTTCTTTCTGTGTTTGTCTCTAAGGTTGTGGTTTCTAGGAGTGTGTCTTTATGCCACATTCATGCTTGTGTGTATGTGTTCACACCTGTGTGTGTGGGTTCCCAGGTTTGACTATGAAGGCGTGGACCCCAGAGCTGCATTCTACCTGATGAGAGACTTGGAGGGGTGATCACAGACAAGGCCTTTCTTACCCAGAAGTTTGCTGTGGGGACTAACGTCTACAGTGTGGAGAAGGCTGATAACTTTGAGTACATCGACCCTGTGGACGGAACCGTGGTCCGCAACCAGGTCTGTATAACTTAAACATGGGTCTTAGAGGAGAGGAGGAGATGAGAGGAGGAGATGAGAGGAGGAGATGAGAGCGTGAGATGAGAGGGGAGAGGAGAGATGAGAGGGGGAGAGGAGGGAGATGAGAGGGGGAGAGGAGGAGATGAGAGGGGAGGGAGGAGATGAGAGGGGGAGAGGGGAGATGAGAGATGAGAGGGGAGAGGAGGAGATGAGAGGGGGAGAGGAGGAGATGAGAGGGGAGAGGAGGAGATGAGACGGGGAGAGGGGAGATGAGACGGGGAGAGGAGGAGATGAGAGGGGGAGAGGCGGAGATGAGAGGAGGAGAGGAGGAGGAGATGAGAGGGGGAGAGGAGGAGATGAGAGGGGGAGAGGAGGAGATGAGAGGGGGAGAGGAGGAGATGAGAGGGGAGATGAGAGGGGATGAGGAGGGGAGATGAGAGGGGAGAGGAGGAGATGAGAGGGGAGAGGAGGAGATGAGAGGAGGATAGGAGGAGGAGGAGATGAGAGGAGGAGATGAGGGGGAGAGGAGGAGATGAGGGGTGAGGAGGAGATGAGGGGGATGAGGAGGAGAGATGAGAGGGGAGAGGAGGAGATGAGAGGGGAGAGGAGGAGATGAGGGGGGAGAGGAGGAGATGAGAGGAGGAGAGGAGGAGATGAGGGTGTCTAGGATGAGGTCCATATAACTTTTGACTTTATTAGTTGATTAAATACCATCTGAAAGTCAGCACATATTCCTCTTCTCTCTTTCCATCTCTACTTGTATCCTCCTACCCCTCCCTGCTCCAGACCTCCCAGGTAGCCATGTGCTCAGACTGGGGTTCCATGTTTGGGCATGGCTTTCTCTAACCCTCCTCCTCAGCCAGTGTGCACACACACACACACACACACACACACACACACACACACACACACACACACACACACACACACACACACACACACACACACACACACACACACACACACACACACACACACACACACACACACACACACACACACACACACACACACACACACACACACACACACACACACTGCTGTTGACGGTAACACAGCAGAGCCCTTCTTTGCTTTAGTAAAAGACAGAAACAGGACTGCCAGACAGGCAGAGGAACAGTAGTGTAATAATGGTGTGATGTACAACCTGTTGCTTAGGAACAGTTGGCCTGCTGTTGATGGTAAACACATCTCTACAATGCTTACTTCACTGTTTCCCAATGGGTGAGAGGTGGCCTGCTAGTCACAATCGCATCTATGGCATTGGTTCTGGTGACATGTTGAGTCACGAGAAGACTCCCAAAGCTTTAGGTGGGTCACAGGGTTAAAAGGTTTATGAACAGGTGATGTATAGAGCAGTGATGTCACAGTGGCTGATGTAGGATGTTTTGGCTTGGCCTTTATCGTGATTGGTAGACTTGGTTTAGTCTGAGAACTTTCATCTCTTTGTTGGAGGCAGAAATGTCTCGGTTGGGTCTTTATTGTGATTGGTGTAAAGACTGATGAGTCAGACTGTGTCAGCGTCAGTAAAGATGATGAGTATTACACCATCTACTGTTGGGAAATGTAAACACACACACACAGGCTTTTCACTTGGCAGCGGTCTCAGTCCCACTGTCCCATCCTCCCCACAAACCCTGGAATATCTCCTGGCGTCGACACTTTTCAGCTCATACTTCACACGTAGATCCCATTGGTGTCAGGTGTCTTGGCCTGGGATGCATGATGTCATAAGAGATGGTGTGTGGTTTGTTTTTAGTCAGTCACCCTCCCCATCGGGCCTGTCACAGTAGCCGGATCAGACCTCTCGGCCAGCTCCACAGCGGTTACAGCTAGTTAGTCACTCACCAAAAGGTGTGACAGCTTCTCCCTCCCCAGTAAACCTACTCCTCTGTGTATATACTGGACATTCCACAGTGTTGTGTCAGCTGTTGTCTCTCCACTCTGCCTGTGAGAGGGGATGCGTTGTCTGTTGTATGCATACACACTCCATATATTAATTTAGCAGACATTCTTATGCAGAACGACTTACAGGATAAATTAGGGTTAAGTGCCTTGCTCAAGGGCACATCAACATATTTTTCACCTAGTTGGCTCAGGGATTTGAACCAGCGACCTTTTAGTTATTGGCCTAACATCCTTAACCACTAGGCTACCTGCCGTTCCATTAATAAACGGAGACACATGCTCACAGATATATACACACACACACACACACACACACACACACACACACACACACACACACACACACACACACACACACACACACACACACACACACACACACACACACACACACACACACACACACACACACACACACACACACACACAGACTGGCTGTGATGACAAGTTGAGAGAGGCTTTACAGAGCTATGCCAGGGTTGCCTCTGTAGCCTGCTAGAATGTTCCCACAGAGAAAGACTACACACATTGACCCCCCTCTCTCTGACTCAAACACCTACATATAGACTTACAGGGATGTACTGTATATTAAATGCACACATCCATGCATATGACAACAGCGGCATCTAGGGGACGTCAGTTGATACTGCATTAACAACACTGACTCCTCTGTCTCACGGTCTTTGGTCTGTCTGCATACCTGTCTCACTGTCTCTGATCTGTCTGTGTACCTGTCTCACGGTCTTTGGTCTGTCTGTGTACCTGTCTCAGGTCTTTGGTCTGTCTGTGTACCTGTATTACTGCCGCTAGTATTTCTGTCTACCTGTCTCACTGCCTCTGATCTGTCTGCATACCTGTCTCAATGCCTCTAGTCAGTTTTTCTCACTGCCTCTGGTCTGTCTGCATACCTGTCTCAATGCCTCTAGTCAGTTTTTCTCACTGCCTCTGGTCTTACTGCATACCTGTCTCACTGTCTTTGGTCTGTCTGCATACCTGTCTCACTGTCTCTGATCTGTCTGTGTACCTGTCTCACGGTCTTTGGTCTGTCCGTGTACCTGTCTTCTTGGGTCTGTCTTTACCTGTCTCACGGTCTTTGGTCTGTCTGTGTTGTCTCACGGTCTTTGGTCTGTCTGTGTACCTGTATAACTGGGTATTTCTGTCTACCTGTCTCACTGCCTCTGATCTGTCTGCATACCTGTCTCAATGCCTCTAGTCAGTTTTTCTCACTGCCTCTGGTCTGTCTGCATACCTGTCTCAATGCCTCTGTCAGTTTTCTCAGCCTCTGGTCTGTCTGCATACCTGTCTCACTGTCTCTGGTCTGTTATCATACCTGTCTCACTGTCTTTGGTCTTACTGCATACCTGTCTCACTGTCTCTGGTCTGTCTGTGTACCTGTCTCAGTCTTTGGTCTGTCTGCATGCCTGTCTCACTGCCTCTGGTCTGTCTCTGTACCTGTCTCACTGTCTCTGGTCTGTCTGTGTACCTGTCTCACTGTTTCTGGTCTGTCTGTGTACCTGTCTCACTGTCTCTGGTCTGTCTGTGTACCTGTCTCACTGCCTCTGGTCTGTCTTTCTACACTCACTGTCTCTGGTCTGTCTTTTTACCTGTCTCACTGCCTCTGGTCTGTCTTTCTACCTGTCTCACTGCCTCTGGTCTGTCTTTCTACCTGTCTCACTGCCTCAGGTCTGTCTTTCTACCTGTCTCACTTCCTCTGGTCTGTCTTTCTATCTGTCTCACTTCCTCTGGTCTGTCTTTCTACCTGTCTCAGCTGCCTCAGGTCTGTCTTTCTACCTGTCTCACTTCCTCTGGTCTGTCTTTCTATCTGTCTCACTTCCTCTGGTCTGTCTTTCTACCTGTCTCACTTCCTCTGGTCTGTCTTTCTACCTGTCTCAGAAAGTCTTTCTACCTGTCTCACTTCCTCTGGTCTGTCTTTCTACCTGTCTCAAACCTCTGGTCTGTCTTTCTAGTCTCACTTCCTCTGGATGTCTTTCTACCTGTCTCACTTCCTATGGTCTGTCTTTCACCCACTCACTGTCTCTGGTCTGTCTTTCTACCTGTCTCACTTCCTCTGGTCTGTCTTTCTACCTGTCTCACTGCCTCTGGTCTGTCTTTCTACCGGTCTCACTGTCTCTGGTCTGTCTTTCTACCTGTCTCACTGCCTCTGGTCTGTCTTTCTACCTGTCTCACTGCCTCTGGTCTGTCTTTCTACCTGACTCACAGCCTCTGGTCTGTCTGCACACCTGTCTCACTGTCTCTGGTCTGTCTGCATACCTGTCTCACTGTCTCTGATCTGTCTGTGTACCTGTCTCACGGTCTTTGGTCTGTCTGCATACCTGTCTCACTGTCTCTGATCTGTCTGTGTACCTGTCTCACGGTCTTGGGTCTGTCTGTGTACCTGTCTCACGGTCTTTGGTCTGTCTGTGTACCTGTATTACTGCCGCTAGTATTTCTGTCTACCTGTCTCACTGCCTCTGATCTGTCTGCATACCTGTCTCAATGCCTCTAGTCAGTTTTCTCACTGCCTCTGGTCTGTCTGCATACCTGTCTCAATGCCTCTAGTCAGTTTTTCTCACTGCCTCTGGTCTGTCTGCATACCTGTCTCACTGTCTCTGGTCTGTTATCATACCTGTCTCACTGTCTTTGGTCTTACTGCATACCTGTCTCACTGTCTCTGGTCTGTCTGTGTACCTGTCTCACTGTCTTTGGTCTGTCTGCATGCCTGTCTCACTGCCTCTGGTCTGTCTCTGTACCTGTCTCACTGTCTCTGGTCTGTCTGTGTACCTGTCTCACTGTTTCTGGTCTGTCTGTGTACCTGTCTCACTGTCTCTGGTCTGTCTGTGTACCTGTCTCACTGCCTCTGGTCTGTCTTTCTACCGTCTCACTGTCTCTGATCTGTCTTTTTACCTGTCTCACTGCCTCTGGTCTGTCTTTCTACCTGTCTCACTGCCTCTGGTCTGTCTTTCTACCTGTCTCACTGCCTCAGGTCTGTCTTTCTACCTGTCTCACTTCCTCTGGTCTGTCTTTCTATCTGTCTCACTTCCTCTGGTCTGTCTTTCTACCTGTCTCACTGCCTCAGGTCTGTCTTTCTACCTGTCTCACTTCCTCTGGTCTGTCTTTCTACCTGTCTCACTTCCTCTGGTCTGTCTTTCTACCTGTCTCACTGCCTCTGGTCTGTCTGCACACCTGTCTCACGGTCTCTGGTCTGTCTGCATACCTGTCTCACTGCCTTTGGTCTGTCTGCATACCTGTCTCACTGTCTTTGGTCTGTCTGCATCCTGTCTCACTGTCTCTGATCTGTCTGTGTACCTGTCTCACGGTCTTTGGTCTGTCCGTGTACCTGTCTCACGGTCTTTGGTCTGTCTGTGTACCTGTCTCACTGCCGCTAGTATTTCTGTCTACCTGTCTCACTGCCTCTGGTCTGTCTGCATACCTGTCTCAATGCCTCTAGTCAGTTTTCTCACTGCCTCTGGTCTGTCTACATACCTGTCTCACTGTCTCTGGTCTGTTATCATACCTGTCTCACTGTCTTTGGTCTTACTGCATACCTGTCTCACCGTCTCTGGTCTGTCTGTGTACCTGTCTCACAGTCTTTGGTCTGTCTGCATGCCTGTCTCACTGCCTCTGGTCTGTCTCTGTACCTGTCTCACTGTCTCTGGTCTGTCTGTGTACCTGTCTCACTGTTTCTGGTCTGTCTGTGTACCTGTCTCACTGTCTCTGGTCTGTCTGTGTACCTGTCTCACTGTCTCTGGTCTGTCTGTGTACCTGTCTCACTGTCTCTGGTCTGTCTGCATACCTGTCTCACTGTCTCTGATCTGTCTGTGTACCTGTCTCACGGTCTTTGGTCTGTCTGCATACCTGTCTCACTGTCTCTGATCTGTCTGTGTACCTGTCTCACGGTCTTGGGTCTGTCTGCCTGTCTCACGGTCTTGGTCTGTCTGTGTACCTGTATTACTGTCTCTACTATTTCTGTCTACCTGGTCTGTCTGTCTGCATACCTGTCTCAATGCCTCTAGTCAGTTTTTCTCACTGTCTGGTCTGTTGCATACCTGTCTCACTGCCTCTAGGTTTTCTGTCTTCTGTCTGCATACCTGTCTCACTGTCTCTGGTCTGTTATCATTGTCTACTGTCTTTGGTCTTACTGTGTCTCACTGTCTCTGGTCTGTCTGTGTACCTGTCTCACGGTCTTTGTCTGTCTGCATGCCTGTCTCACTGCCTCTGGTCTGTCTCTGTACCTGTCTCACTGTCTCTGGTCTGTCTGTGTACCTGTCTCACTGTTTCTGGTCTGTCTGTGTACCTGTCTCACTGTCTCTGGTCTGTCTGTCTACCTGTCTCACTGCCTCTGGTCTGTCTTTCTACCTGTCTCACTGTCTCTGGTCTGTCTTTTTACCTGTCTCACTGCCTCTGGTCTGTCTTTCTACCTGTCTCACTTCCTCTGGTCTGTCTTTCTACCTGTCTCACTGCCTCTGGTCTGTCTTTCTACCTATCTCACTTCCTCTGGTCTGTCTTTCTATCTGTCTCACTTCCTCTGGTCTGTCTTTCTACCTGTCTCACTGCCTCAGGTCTGTCTTTCTACCTGTCTCACTTCCTCTGGTCTGTCTTTCTACCTGTCTCACTGCCTCTGGTCTGTCTTTCTACCTGTCTCACTGCCTCTGGTCTGTCTGCACACCTGTCTCACTGTCTCTGGTCTGTCTGCATACCTGTCTCACTGTCTTTGATCTGTCTGCATACCTGTCTCACTGTCTTTGGTCTGTCTGCATACCTGTCTCACTGTCTCTGATCTGTCTGTGTACCTGTCTCACGGTCTTTGGTCTGTCCGTGTACCTGTCTCACGGTCTTTGGTCTGTCTGTGTACCTGTCTCACTGCCGCTAGTATTTCTGTCTACCTGTCTCACTGCCTCTGATCTGTCTGCATACCTGTCTCAATGCCTCTAGTCAGTTTTTCTCACTGCCTCTGGTCTGTCTACATACCTGTCTCATTTATCATTTCTCATTTTTGGTCTTATTTACCTGTCTCAGACTCTGGTCTGTCTGTGTACCTGTCTCAGAGTCTTTGGTCTGTCTGCAAATGTCTCTGGTCTGTTATCTCTACCTGTCTCACTGTCTTTGGTCTTACCTGTCTCATGTTTCCTGTCTGTGTACCTGTCTGTCTCTGGTCTGTCTGTGTACCTGTCTCACTGTCTTTGGTCTGTCTGCATGCCTGTCTCACTGTCTCTGGTCTTTCTGTATACCTGTCTCACTGTCTCTTGTCTGTCTGTGTACCTGTCTCACGGTCTCTGGTCTGCCTGCATATCTGTCTCACTGTCTCTGTTCTGTCTGCATATCTGTCTCAATGTCTCTGTTCTGTCTGCATACAGGGTCTGCGGATTGTCTTCACAGATGAGTCCCGTCTGGTCTTCCGTCTGAGTGGGAGTGGGGGAGGGGCTGGGGCCACAGTCCGGATCTACGCAGAGAGCTTTGAGAGAGACCCTGAGAGACATAACAGAGAAACTCAGGTAAGGAGTACACTGGAATCCATTCTGATAGGTACTACTACACTGTGTGTGTGTGTGTGTGTGTGTGTGTGTGTGTGTGTGTGTGTGTGTGTGTGTGTGTGTGTGTGTGTGTGTGTGTGTGTGTGTGTGTGTGCGTGCGTGCGTGCGTGCGTGCGTGTGTGTGTGTGTGTGTGTGATCATTGTTTCCTTGTATGAACTTTCAGACCCATAACTAAGGAGAGGATCAACTCAACATTATAATTTTCATTGATCCATTTGATATATTATTCAACCACAAGGACATTGTCAACAGTAGGGTTTGGTTCACAGTGGTTGCATGCAATATTATCCTATTACACAACCCACCTCCATCTGGGTGTCTGAACAACATGTGACATGGTGACATGACATGTGGTAGTAGTTTTAGCTGCTCGGTAGACTTTGGAGTGAGTGTCTTCTATTGCTGTTGGTGTGGTCATATTGTGTTTGACTGGTAGTGTACTTTAACCATGCCACAGTATTAGTCAGTATCATATTGTGTTTGACTGGTAGTGTACTTTAACCATGCCACAGTATTAGTCAGTATCATATTGTGTTTGACTGGTAGTGTACTTTAACCATGCCACAGTATTAGTCAGTATCATATTGTGTTTGACCGGTACTTTAACCATGCCACAGTATTAGTCAGTATCATATTGTGTTTGACCGGTAGTGTACTTTAACCATGCCACAGTATTAATCAGTATCATATTGTGTTTGACTGGTAGTGTACTTTAACCATGCCACAGTATTAGTCAGTATCATATTGTGTTTGACTGGTAGTGTACTTTAACCATGCCACAGTATTAGTCAGTATCATATTGTGTTTGACCTGTAGTACTTTAACCATGCCACAGTATTAGTCAGTATCATGTGTTTGACCTGTAGTGTACTTTAACCATGCCACAGTATTAGTCAGTATCATATTGTGTTTGACCTTTGACTTTAACCATGGTAGTCAGTATCATTTAACCATGCCACAGTATTAGTCAGTATCATATTGTGTTTGACCTGTAGTGTACTTTAACCATGCCACAGTATTAATCAGTATCATATTGTGTTTGACCTGTAGTGTACTTTAACCATGCCATGCAGTATCATATTGTGTTTGACTGGTAGTATTAACCATGCCACAGTAGTCAGTATCATATTGTGTTTGACCTGTAGTGTACTTTAACCATGCCACAGTATTAGTCAGTATCATATTGTGTTTGACCTGTAGTGTACTTTAACCATGCCACAGTATTAGTCAGTATCATATTGTGTTTGACATGCCACAGTATTAGTCAGTATCATAGTGTTTGACTGGTAGTGTACTTTAACCATGCCACAGTATTAGTCAGTATCATATTGTGTTTGACCTGTAGTGTACTTTAACCATGCCACAGTATTAGTCAGTATCATATTGTGTTTGACTGGTAGTGTACTTTAACCATGCCACAGTATTAGTCAGTATCATATTGTGTTTGACTGGTAGTAAACCATGCCACAGTATTAGTCAGTATCATATTGTGTTTGACCTGTAGTGTACTTTAACCATGCCACAGTATTAGTCAGTATCATATTGTGTTTGACCGGTAGTGTACTTTAACCATGCCACAGTATTAGTCAGTATCATATTGTGTTTGACTGGTAGTATACTTTAACCATGCCACAGTATTAGTCAGTATCATATTGTGTTTGACCGGTAGTGTACTTTAACCATGCCACAGTATTAGTCAGTATCATATTGTGTTTGACCAGTAGTATACTTTAACCATGCCACAGTATTAATCAGTATCATATTGTGTTTGACCGGTAGTGTACTTTAACCATGCCACAGTATTAATCAGTATCATATTGTGTTTGACCTGTAGTGTACTATTGTGTTTGACTGGTAAACCATGCCACAGTATTAATCAGTATCATATTGTATCATATTAATCAGTATCATATTGTGTTTGACTGGTAGTATACTTTAACCATGTTTGTTTGACCGGTAGTGTACTTTAACCATGCCACAGTATTAATCAGTATCATATTGTGTTTGACTGGTAGTATACTTTAACCATGTAGTATCATATTGTGTTTGACTTTAACCATGCCACAGTATTAGTCAGTATCATATTGTGTTTGACCTGTAGTGTACTTTAACCATGCCACAGTATTAATCAGTATCATATTGTGTTTGACCGGTAGTGTACTTTAACCATGCCACAGTATTAATCAGTATCATATTGTGTTTGACTGGTAGTATTTAACCATGCCACAGTATCAGTATCATATTGTGTTTGACTGGTAGTGTACTTTAACCATGCCACAGTATTAGTCAGTATCATATTGTGTTTGACTGGTAGTATACTTTAACCATGCCACAGTATTAGTCAGTATCATATTGTGTTTGACCGGTATGTACTTTAACCATGCCACAGTATTAATCAGTATCATATTGTGTTTGACCGTAGTGTACTTTAACCATGCCACAGTATTAATCAGTATCATATTGTGTTTGACTGGTAGTGTACTTTAACCATGCCACAGTATTAATCAGTATCAACCATACAGTATTAGTGTTTGACTTTGAACAGTAGTATACTTTAACCATGCCACAGTATTAGTCAGTATCATATTGTGTTTGACTGGTAGTGTACTTTAACCATGCCACAGTATTAATCAGTATCATATTGTGTTTGACTGGTAGTGTACTTTAACCATGCCACAGTATTAATCCACAGTATTAACCATGCCACAGTATCATATTGTGTTTAATCAGTATCATATTGTGTTTGACCTGTAGTGTACTCTAACCATGCCACAGTATTAGTCAGTATCATATTGTGTTTGACCTGTAGTGTACTCTAACCATGCCACAGTATTAGTCAGTATCATATTGTGTTTGACCTGTTCCACAGTATCATAGTATATTAGTCAGTATCATATTGTGGTATAGAGGGTGTGTGCTGTTTTGATGCCAAGGCTTAGTTATCAGTGATCTGTTATGATGAAACACTGCTGGCCTTGATTAGATTGATCAGTTCCATGTAAACATTCTCTCACAAACCGCTTTGAACTGAGCCAGGAAACCACTATACCATTGGATCTGTAGTCATGACGCAAGCTGTGGCTTAGCTCTGTGGTTACCATGGTTACCTCACTTAACAGGTAACTTCAGGTTGTGAGTTGCGCCAACACAATAGAGAAAGGGAAAGGGAAGGGAGGTACCTAGTCAGTTGTCCAATTGAATGTTCTCAACTGAAATGTGTCTTCCGCATTTAACCCAGCCCCTCTGAATCAGAGACTGTTGAACTGTCAGTGGATTCTAAGGTGCGGCTGGACAGTATAAAGTTAGCCTGGAGTTGACTGGCTTTGCAACACACTGATAATGGATTCAATTCTTTGCAGAGGTCCTTTCTGGCCAAGACATCGGACAGAGAGTCCAAAGTGAAGAGAAGGGACTTGGTAGTAAACTGTTGATTGGTCTTGATTCATGACGCTTGTTGTTTCCTTGGTTACTTTCTGTATTAGTTTATAGTGGCTTCTAGGATGGTTACCGATGTAGGATCTTCAATTGAGTCAGTTTGCTATTGCAGAAAAATAATCCTGCAGCAACAGGAAATGTGAGTTATTATGTGGATTATAATTTATGTTTGTTGTGATTTCAAAGTGGGAATGGCAAACTTCAGAAACCTTTTTGAACCTCAAATACACTACAAGTTTAAAAATGTCATTGCATCTGGAGTGTGCGGTGTTACTCTGTTGCTTGTATAACAGTACAACTCACACACTGTATCAACACTTATTTGAACATGTGCATCCTTTCAGAGTCTCTACAGTCATCCCACATTAGAAAAGAAAGCCTGAAGCTTTGTCAGTAATGTGTTTATCGTGTGAAGTGTGTATAAAGCAGTGTGTGTTCTGTGTCCCAGGCGGTGCTGGTTCCCCTCATCGCCAGTATGTGTGTATTGTGTGAAGTGTGTATAAAGCAGTGTGTATTCTGTGTCCCAGGCGGTGCTGGTTCCCCTCATCGCCAGTATGTGTGTATTGTGTGAAATCTGTATAAAGCAGTGTGTGTTCTGTGTCCCAGGCGGTGCTGGTTCCCCTCATCGCCAGTATGTGTGTATTGTGTGAAATCTGTATAAAGCAGTGTGTGTTCTGTGTCCCAGGCGGTGCTGGTTCCCCTCATCGCCAGTATGTGTGTATTGTGTGAAGTGTGTATAAAGCAGTGTGTATTCTGTGTCCCAGGCGGTGCTGGTTCCCCTCATCGCCAGTATGTGTGTATTGTGTGAAATCTGTATAAAGCAGTGTGTGTTCTGTGTCCCAGGCGGTGCTGGTTCCCCTCATCGTCAGTATGTGTGTATTGTGTGAAGTGTGTATAAAGCAGTGTGTATTCTGTGTCCCAGGCGGTGCTGGGTCCCCTCATCGTCAGTATGTGTGTATTTTGTGAAGTGTGGATAAAGCAGTGTGTATTCTGTGTCCCAGGCGGTGCTGGGTCCCCTCATCGCCAGTATGTGTGCATTGTGTGAAGTGTGTGATTAAAGCAGTGTCTGTTCTGTGTCCCAGGCGGTGCTGGGTCCCCTCATCGCCATCGCCCTGAAGATCTCTGACATCCACGAGAGGACAGGACACCGCGGCCCCACCGTCATCACCTGAGCTCTGCTCCACTGCACACACACACACACACACACACACACACACACACACACACACACACACACACACACACACACACACACACACACACACACACACACACACACACACACACACCAGTGCTCCCCACACACACACACACACACACACACACACCACCTGAGTGTTCCCCACACAAACACACACAAACATCTATGGCCACAGTCACTAAGGCCACACCGTCACACTTGTTGCCACACACACAGGGCCAATAGTACACAACCTACCTGAGTGTTCCCCCTCAAACACACACAAACATCTATGGCCAAGTCCCTAAGGCCACACCGTCCTGCTTGTTGCCACACCTGGGGCCAATAGTAAGCAAGAGCTACATGTATTCTCTCTCTCTCTCTTTCTCTCTCTCTCTCTCTCTCTCTCTCTCTCTCTCTCTCTCTCTCTCTCTCTCTCTCTCTCTCTCTCAAAATGTAAGATATTATGTAGTCTACAAAGAAAAGAAGCAAACTGTTTCTTTCAGCTGTTGATAAATAACATTTGTTCATATAAGGCTTCTGTTATGAAAGTTGTATTTTCTGGATGTGTGTGTGTGTCTGGATGTGTGTGTGTGTGTGTGTGTGTGTGTGTGTGTGTGTGTGTGTGTGTGTGTGTGTGTGTGTGTGTGTGTGTGTGTGTGTGTGTGTGTGTGTGTGTGTGTGTGTGTGTGTGTGTGTGTGTGTGTGTGTGTGTGTGTGTGTGTGTGTGTGTGTGTAATCATTATAAAGTTGACAGACTGAGGGAGAAGTCCATTTTTCATACACCATACATGCCCCGAATACAACAGATGTAGACCTTACAGTGAAATGCTTACTTTACAAGCCCTTAACCAACAATGCAGTTCAATAAATATATATATATATTTAAGTAACACAATAAAATAACAATATCGAGGCTATAACCAGGGGTACCGGTACAGAGTTAATGTGCTGGGCTACAAGTTAGTCGAGGTGGTATCTGTTAACAACTTCTTGTTCCAATGGGGCTACCACCACTTTTAGTTGTTCTGCTCTTCATTAGACGGCCTGTTTTTGCCATAGATGTATTTCATTTGTTTTTGTTTTTATCCAAATAAATGTGTATCTTTTGTGTGTAATGTCTTTTACTTAGTCCCTTCTGTTGCTGGGAATATTAGTAGGTAGTGTTATTCACCTCCTTTTAGGATCCTTCTCATCCTGCTGAGCCGAACTGTACGGTGTTATGCAGCCGCTTAGTCGCTGGAACCTTGATGCTGGAAAGGTTGTGAAGAGAAAGTATCTGAGCCATCACAGTATGGTTCAGGTAGACAGGATAGTGTGAAAAGGGTTGTCCAAAGACAGACTGGCTTGTGGCTACAATATGGTTCTTTTCCTTCATCTTTAGTGGGCTTAGGACTGTTCATGTGTATTCCAACTGTCATATGGAATTGTGTAATACATGTGTATTGTGTGTATCCTGACTTGTGTCCAGAGAAATATCCACCCACCTGTATCACTTTCAGACGTATTTATTCAGGTTTAATTTATTCAGATTATGACATGTGTTCTCCTGACACAGACCAGCTGTATTTACAACTGTGTGACCTTCAAATTATGTTTTATCTGCAAAAATAGTATTCTTAAATAATTGGCTTTAAAGGTGCTAATTCTCATTGGTCTGAATAATGTAACATGAATCTAGGTATTTAGAGTGCTATATAGGTAGAGAACATTGAACAGAACAAGGCTGATGTCAATAACTGCATTAGAACAAGGCTGATGTCAATTAACTGCATTAGAACAAGGCTGATGTCAATAACTGCATTAGAACAAGGCTGATGTCAATTAACTGCATTAGAACAAGGCTGATGTCAATAACTGCATTAGAACAAGGCTGATGTCAATAACTGCATTAGAACAAGGCTGATGTCAATAACTGCATTAGAACAAGGTGATGTCAATAACTGCATTAGAACAAGGCTGATGTCAATAACTGCATTAGAACAAGGCTGATGTCAATAACTGCATTAGAACAAGGCTGATGTCAATAACTGCATTAGAACAAGGCTGATGTCAATAACTGCATTAGAACAAGGCTGATGTCAATAACTGCATTAGAACAAGGCTGATGTCAATAACTGCATTAGAACAAGGCTGATGTCAATAACTGCATTAGAACAAGGCTGATGTCAATAACTGCGTTAGAACAAGGCTGATGTCAATAACTGATTACAAGGCTGATGTCAATAACTGCATTCAAGGCTGATGTCAATAACCATTCTGGATTCCAAGGCTGATGTCAATAACTTCTGAACATTGTCAACTGAACAAGGCTGATGTCAATAACCATTCAAGGCTGATTCAATGCTCATTATCCATGATGTCAATAACTGCTCATTAGAACATTCTGATTCCTGGTCTGTAGAACCAGTCATTCTGGACTGCATTCCTGATGTCTGTAACAAGGCTGATGTCATAACTACATAGAACAAGGCTGATGTCAATAACTGCTTGTAACAAGGCTGATGTCAATAACCATTCTGGATTCCTGCTCTGATAACCATTCTGATGTCAATTCCTGCTCTGGCTATGTCAATAACTGGATTCCTGTTCTGTAACCATTCTGGATTCCTGCTCTGTAACCATTCTGGTTTCCTGCTCTGTATCCATTCTGGATTCCTGCTCTGTAACCATTCTGGATTCCTGGTCTGTAACCATTCTGGATTCCTGGTCTGTAACCATTCTAAATTCCTGCTCTGTAACCATTCTGGATTCCTTCTCTGTATCCATTCTGGATTCCTGCTCTGTAACCATTCTGGATTCCTTCTCTGTATCCAGTCTGGATTCCTGCTCTGTAACCATTCTGGATTCCTTCTCTGTAACCATTCTGGATTTCTTCTCTGTAACCATTCTGGATTCCTTCTCTGTATCCAGTCTGGATTCCTGCTCTGTAACCATTCTGGATTCCTTCTCTGTAACCATTCTGGATTCCTGCTCTGTAACCATTCTGGATTCCTGCTCTGTAACCATTCTGGATTATTGTTGTGTAACCATTATGGATTCCTGTTCTGTATCCAGTCTGGATTCCTGCTCTGTATCTATTCTGTATTCCTGCTCTGTAACCATTCTGGATTCCTGCTCTGTATCCATTCTGGATTCCTGCTCTGTATCCATTCTGGATTCCTTCTCTGTAACCATTCTGGATTCTTGTCTGTAACCATTCTGGATTCCTGTTCTGTATCAATTCTGGATTCTGTAACCATTCTGTATTCCTTCTCTGTAACCATTCTGGATTCCTTCTCTGTATCCATTCTCGATTCCTACTCTGTATCCATTCTGGATTCCTTCTCTGTAACCATTCTGGATTCCTTCTCTGTATCCATTCTGTATTCCTACTCTGTATCCATTCTGGATTCCTTCTCTGTAACCATTCTGGATTCCTTCTCTGTAACCATTCTGGATTCCTTCTCTGTAACCATTCTGGATTCCTTCTCTGTAACCATTCTGGATTCCTACTCTGTAACCATTCTGGTTTCCTGCTCTGTAACCATTCTGGATTCCTGCTCTGTAACCATTCTGGATTCCTGCTCTGTAACCATTCTGGATTCCTTCTCTGTAACCATTCTGGATTCCTTCTCTGTAACCATTCTGGATTCCTTCTCTGTAACCATTCTGGATTCCTTCTCTGTAACCATTCTGGATTCCTACTCTGTAACCATTCTGGTTTCCTGCTCTGTAACCATTCTGGATTCCTGCTCTGTAACCATTCTGGATTCCTGCTCTGTAACCATTCTGGATTCCTTCTCTGTAACATTTACATTTACATTTAAGTCATTTAGCAGACGCTCTTATCCAGAGCGACTTACAAATTCTGGATTCCTTCTCTGTCCTGGATTCCTCTGTAACCATTCTGGATTCCTGCTCTGTAACCATTCTGGATTCCTGCTCTGTACAAGACTGTCATAACCAACATCAGTAGTTATCTACCTCAGGCTACATCTTTATATGGTTAGTGTATTGGCTTCCTCATGCCCTGTTCAAATGCTCCTTGTTTGTGACAAGGTCAATTGTGAAGTTATTGTGGTGAATATCTTGAGTGTGTGTGTGCCATACAGCCTCAGAAAAAAGACTAAACTTTGATTGCATAATAGCTTTTATTGCAGTCGTTAAATGTGAGTGCATGACATTGTTTCCTTTCGGATACAGACAGACGTAAGATTGTAAAAGGCTGATTCCCTTTCATGAACTCTGGACACTACCTAACTTAGCTAACTTAGCAGGTTTAAAAGACACTGGTGGCCAGTAAACAGCAGCCATTACGCTTGAGCTCAGGAATTAGACCAACCAAAACCCCAGCTGTGTATATGTGTTCACAACAGTGTGTTCAACAACCTTTATGTTACCAAGTGCCCTGAGGATGACTGAAGGAGTCTCATTACAACAACAACAACGGCAATGTTGGAATAAGTTGCAATGGAGAGCAGAAGGTTTGAATGAGCCGACTAGAGGCTGCGTGTTGCAATGGAGAGCAGAAGGTTTGAATGAGTCGACTAGAGTCTGCGTGTGTTGCAATGGAGAGCAGAGGGGTTTGAATGAGCTGACTAGAGGCTGGGTGTGTTGCAGTGGAGAGCAGAGGGTTTGAATGAGCCGACTAGAGGCTGGGTGTGTTGCATTGGAAAGCAGAGGGTTTGAATGAGCCGACTAGAGGCTGGGTGTGTTGCATTGGAAAGCAGAGGGGCCTGAATGAGCCGACTAGAGGCTGGGTGTGTTGCAGTGGAGGCAGAGGGTTTGAATGAGCCGACTAGAGGCTATGTGTGTTTCAGAGGGTTTGAATGAGCCGACTAGAGGCTGCGTGTGTTGCAGAGGGTTTGAATGAGCCGACTAGAGGCTGCGTGTGTTGCAGAGGGTTTGAATGAGCCGACTAGAGGCTGTGTGTGTTGCAGAGGGTTTGAATGAGCCGACTAGAGGCTGGGTGTGTTGCAGTGGAGAGCAGAGGGTTTGAATGAGCCGACTAGAGGCTGCGTGTGTTGCAGTGGAGAGCAGAGGGTTTGAATGAGCCGACTAGAGGCTGCGTGTGTTGCAGAGGGTTTGAGTGAGCAGACTAGAGGCTGGGTGTGTTGCAGTGGAGGGCAGAGGGTTTGAATGAGCCGAATAGAGGCTGCGTGTGTGTGTGTTTATCAAGTTACGTAATCTGAGACTTAAATCTTCAGCCCCTATTTTATTGATGAGTTTGATTGTTGTGAAAAGTACATGAATGTGGAAAAAGTTTCAACTGGGCAGATGTAACAGATTCACAGAGAATCACAGATTTTATGATAAAATATATTTTATTTTTGATAAACATTCTTTGCTTATAAAAGCTCTCAGTGGCTGCAGAACACAGACAATATACGAGTACAATACAAGTCCATGTACAACGGTGTGATGTTTACGTACTGTACAGTGCCCTTCGTAAACAGATACACTACATGACCAAAAGTATGTGGACACCTGCTTGTCGAACATCTCATTGCAAAATCATGGGCATTAATATGGAGTTGGTTCCCCCATTGCTGCTATAACAGCCTCCACTCTTGTGGGAAGGCTTTCCGCTAGATGTTGGAACATTTCTGCGGGGACTTGCTTCTATTCAGACACGAGCATTAGTGTGGTCGGGGACTGATTTTGAGGCCAGTCAAGTTCCCCTACAACGAACTCGACAAACCATTTCTGTATGGACCTCGCTTTGTGCACGGGGCATTGTCATACTGAAACAGGAAAGGGTCTTACCCAAACTGTTGCCACAAAGCTGGAAGCACAGAATCGTCTAGAATGTCATTGTATGCTAGGAACCCTGAAAACAGCCCCAGACCATTATTCCTCCTCCACCAAACTTTACAGTTGGCACTGTGCTTCGGGGCAGGTAGCGCTCTCCTGGCATCCACCAAACCCAGATTCGTCCGTTGGACTACCAGACGGTTAAGTGTGATTCATCACTCCAGAGAACACGTTTCCACTGCTCCAGAGTCCAAAGGCGGCGAGCTTAACACCACTCCCGCCGTCGCTTGGCATTGCGCATGGTGATCTTAGGCTTGTGAGCGGCTGCTCGGCCATGGAAAGCCATTTCATGAAGCCCCCGATGAGCAGTTATTGTGCTGATGTTGCTTCCAGAGGCAGCTTGGAACTTGGTAGCTATGTGCTTTAGCTCTTGGTGGTCCCGTTCTGTGAACTTGTGTGGCATACCACTTTGCGGCTGAGCCGTTGTTGCTCCTAGACATTTCCACTTCACAATAACAGCACTTACATTTAACTGGGGAAGCTCTAGCAGGGAAGACATTTGAGCAGCTGACTTGTTGGAAAGGTGACATCCTATGGCTGTGTGCTTGATTTTATCCACCTGTCAGAAACGAGTGTGGCTGAAATAGCCAAATCCACTAACTTGAAGGGGTGTCCACATACTTGTGTATATATAGTGTTCCAATACTGCACTCAGTCACATCCAACAACGAGCAAAAACAAGTAGGTCTTTGTTTTTTAAAGTGCATCAGATTTATAGAGACATCCATACCTAGACTGTTATTCTTCACTAGCATTCTGTAGACATTTGTCTTGATCAACCTGTAGCTCACTGTATGACCTGTTGCTATTGGTTACTACCGTTCAGCCACATGTGAAACAGCAAAGATGTTTTCAGTCACATAGTATCTCAGGTCTCAGCAAAAGCTCAAGACAGTCTCATTCCTAGCTATCACTCTCACCTGTCTCCGTTCTCCAGAAAACCTCTCTCTGAGCAGAAAGGGCCATGTAGTTTAAATCTCCTGAAAGATCAGAGGTCAAAGGTCAGGCAGGGAGACAGTCGTTTTAAACAGTACACAAAGGTGATGTCATCACCTTCCAGAGTCCACCACCTATCGACCGTCCAGCTCAGGACATGGAACTCTGTCCAAACCGGAATGTTCTGGTTGCTGTGGAAGCCCCTGTGGCTCCCTGTGCAGCTGCATGGCCATCTCAGAGTAAGCAGGTGGTTCTTCATGGTTGAAGGTGTCGTCTGGGGCCTCAGAGATGTCCCGGGTGTACAGAGGGGGGGCCAGATTGAACCTCAGGCCGTCTTCAGAGAGCCCCAGCACAGAGTAAGCTGCAGTAGCAGAGAAGGCAGAGGTGTGGTTGTGCTGAGACTCCTCATATGAAGGAAGGTGGAATCTGGTCTGGAGAACAACAGACACATTCGGTGTGTTGTTGAAAGGAATGAGGCGTACAGTACATTATACAACAAATATCATATGTAAGTGTTAAGAAACCCTATTATGAGTTCAGTTTATAAACATTTTGACAGCTATCCGGCAATGCACTAACCCATAGTCTTGTGTACATAATAGGAATATATAGATGCAATGCACCTGACTGTTGATAATTCAATGTACTACCAATGCATCAGTCCCTGTAAAAGTCTCAAATGAATTATTCAATAAATGGAAAATATGAATGATATACAATGAGAAGAAATATAAACACATCATGTAAAGTGTTGGTCCAATGTTTCATGAGCTGAAATAAAAGATCCAAGGTATTGTTCTGAGGCACATTGTGAGGCCACTTTTTTAGGTATCTGTTTCCCAACAGATGCATATCTGTATTCCCAGTTGTGAAATCCATAGATTAGGACTAATTAATGTGTTTCAATTGACTGATTTCCTCATATGAACTGTTACTCAGTACAAACTTTGAAATTGTTGCATTGATATATTTTTTGTTGAGTATATAAGTAATTCAAGCATGAATTGAATCTGTCCCCAGGTGAGTGAGAGAGCAGAGGCATACCTGTCAACGGTGTAGACATGGAGGTGTGCAGTGGTGTGGTGGCTGCTGCTCCTCTGCCTCTTCCTCTTCATGCCATGGCAGATGGTCCAGAAGACCCCGGTGAGGAGGCAACACAAGCCAAAGGCAATGAGGATGTAGGCCAGGATGTAACACAGGGAGTTGTTGTAGACATTGTGGAGGGACATCAGGTAGGCCCCCACACAGATGAGGACAAAGCCCAGAGCAGGCAGCAACATACGGGCCAGGGAACACAGGTGCTTCCTCGTATCCATGATAACTGCCTTCTCTCCTTTCTTAAGGTGATTTCTTTCTCTCTCTGCAGGTGGAAGGAGAGGTGATGGAAACTGAAGGTTGGTTGGCAGGTTTAGTAGATGGTAGGGTGCTATCAGTACATCTACAGAAGCAGAATGGTGCAGAAGAAACCAAATGTTTCCTGTCGTTCTACTACAGTATGACTGCTAGAGGAAGGTTCTGTTGTCACGTTTTCCCACTATGGTGATGCAGGTACATTGTGGATCCTTCTCTTTTATGCTGTCAGACAAAGGGGAAGGGGTGGAGACTTAAGGAGATGACTGTGTAAAATCAGGATGACTCAGTTTACAGTCTGTTTACCGGGTATTTATGAGGTTACATGGTAAAAGTGATTATGTCTGACTTAGTGAATAGAGAAATACCTAATGAAACAGCACGGTAACATATTTAAGCAATATTTATTCACGAAAATAAAAATATTTAAAAAAATATTGCTAAATTACAGACTCATGTATTTGGATGAATAATTATTTGCTGTCAAATATGGTATTGTGTGATTTCTTTCTAAAGATATAAAAAAGTTATATTGTCCAGATACAATTTTGTTCTTTTGGCTCTGTACTCCAGAACTTGGAATTTAAATGATACAATGTCTATGAGGGGTAAAGTGCAGACTGTCAGCTTTAATTTGAGGGTATTTTCATCCATACCGAGTGAACTGTTTTGAAAATACACCACTTCTTGTACATACAGTTGAAGTCGGAAGTTTACATACACCTGAGCCAAATACATTTAAACGCAGTTTCACAATTCTGACTTTTAATCCTAGTAAAAATTCTGTCTTATGTCAGTTAGGATCACCACTTTATTTTAAGAATGTGAAAAGTCAGAATAATAGTAGAGAGAATTATTTATTTCATCACATTCCCAGTGGGTCTGTAAAGGTTTTCCTCCTCTTCCTCTGAAGAGGTGTAGCAAGGATTGGACCAAGATGCGGCATGGTAAGTGTTCATGGTTGTTTATTTAAAAACATGAACTGAACACTCAATGAATACAAAACACAAAACAATAAACGTGAACAAAACCAAAACAGTACCGTGTGGCGAAATATCACAGACACGGAAACAATCATCCACAAAACAACAGTGAAACCCAGGCTACCTAAGAATGATTCTCAATCAGAGACGACACCTGCCTCTGACTGAGAACCATACTTGGCCAAACACAGAAAACCAAGCTACAAACACTAAACATAGAATACCCACCCAACTCATGTCCTGACCAACTAAAACAAACAAATAACACAAGAACTAGGGTCAGAACGTGACAGGGTCAGAAGTTTACATACACTCAATTAGTATTTGCTAGCATTGCCTTTATATTGTTTAACTTGGGTCAAACGTTTCGGGTAGCCTTTCACAACCTTCCCACAATAAGTTGGGTGAATTTTGTCCCATTCGTCTTGACAGAGCTGGTGTAACTGAGTCAGGTTTGTAGGCCTCCTTGCTCGCACACGCTTTTTCAGTTCTGCCCACAAATTTTCCATGGGATTGAGGTCTTTGTGTCACAACTTTGAAAGTATGTTTGGGGTCATTGTCCATTTGGAAGACCAATTTGCGACCAAGCTTTAACTTCCTGACTGATGTCTTTTGAAGTTACTTCAATCTACAGTGGGGCAAAAAAAGTATTTAGTCAGCCACCAATTGTGCAAGTTCTCCCACTTAAAAATACGAGAGAGGCCTGTAATTATCATCATAGGTACAATTCAACTATGACACACAAATGAGAAAAGAAATCCAGAAAATTACATTGTAGGATTTTTTATGAATTTATTTGCAAATTATGGTGGAAAATAAGCATTTGGTCACCTACAAAACAAGCAAGATTTCGGCTCTCACAGACCTGTAACTTCTTCTTTAAGAGGCTCCTCTCTCTCTGGAAAATAAGTATTTGGTCAATAACAAAAGTTTATCTCAATACTTTGTTATATACCCTTTGCTGTTAATGACAGAGGTCAAACGTTTTCTGTAAGTCTTCACAAGGTTTTCACACACTGTTGCTGGTATTTTGGCCCATTCCTCCATGTAGATCTCCTCTAGAGCAGTGATGTTTTGGGGCTGTTGCTGGGCAACACAGACTTTCAACTCCTTCCAAAGATTTTCTATGGGGTTGAGATCTGGAGACTGGCTAGGCCACTCCAGGACCTTGAAATGCTTCTTACGAAGCCACTCCTTCGTTGCCCGGGCGGTATGTTTGGGATCATTGACATGCTGAAAGGTCCAGCCACGTTTCATCTTCAATGCCCTTGCTGATGGAAGGAGGTTTTCACTCAAAACCTCACAATACATGGCCCCATTAATTCTTTCCTTTACACGGATCAGTCGTCCTGGTCCCTTTGCAGAAAAACAGCCCCAAAGCATGATGTTTCCACCCGAATGCTTCACAGTAGGTCTGGTGTTCTTGGATGCAACTCAGCATTTTTGTCCTCCAAACGCGACGAATATGACATTCTCCCCAATCTTCTTCTGGATCATCCAAATGCTCTCTAGCAAACTTCAGACGGGGCTTGGACATGTACTGGCTTAAACAGGGGACACGCCTGGCACTGCAGGATTTGAGTCCCTGGCGGCGTAGTGTGTTACTGATGGTAGGCTTTGTTACTTTGGTCCCAGCTCTCTGCAGGTCATTCACTAGGTCCCCGTGTGGTTCTGGGATTTTTGCTCACCGTTCTAGTGATCATTTTGACCCCACCTGGGATGAGATCTTGCGTGGAGCCCCAGATCGAGGGAGATTATCAGTGGTCTTGTATGCTTCCATTTCCTAATAATTGCTCCCAGAGTTGATTTCTTCAAACCAAGCTGCTTACCTATTGCAGATTCAGTCTTCCCAGCCTGGTGCAGCCCTACAATTTTGTTTCTGGTGTCCTTTTGACAGCTCTTTGGTCTTGGCCAGTGGAGTTTGGAGTGTGACTGTTTTAGGTTGTGGACAGGTGTCTTTATACTGATAACAAGTTCAAACAGGTGCCATTAATACAGGTAACGAGTGGAGGACAGAGGAGCCTCTTAAAGAAGAAGTTACAGGTCGGTGAGAGCCAGAAATCTTGCTTGTTTGTAGGTGACCAAATACTTATTTTCCACCATAATTTGCAAATAAATTCATAAAAAATCCTACAATGTAATTTTCTGGATTTTTTTCTCATTTTGTGTCATAGTTGAAGTGTACCTATGATGATAATTACAGGCCTCTCATCTTTTTAAGTGTAAGGTCTTGCACAATTGGTGGCTGACTAAATACTTTTTTGCCCCACTGTATCCACTTTCCACTTTTCCTTCATAATAATGCCATCTATTTTGTGAAATGCACCAGTCCTCCTGCAGCAAAGCACCCCACAACATGATTCTGCCGCCCCCATGCTTCATGGTTGGGATGGTGTTCTTTGGCTTGCAAGCATCCCCCTTTTTCCTCCAAACATAACGATGGTCATTATGGCCAAACAGTTCTATTTTTGTTTCATTGACCAGAGGACATTTCTCCAAATGATACAATCTTTATCCCCATGTCCAGTTGCAACCAGTAGTCTGGCTTTTTTATGGCAGTTTTGGAGCAGTGGCTTCTTCCTTGGTGAGAGGCCTTTCAGGTTATGTCGATATAGGACTCGCTTTACTGTGATATAGATACTTTTGTACCTGTTTCCTCCAGCCTTCAAAAGGTCCTTTGCTGTTGTTCTGGAATTGATTTGCATTTTTCGCACCAAAGTACATTCATCTCTAGAAGACAGAACTCCTTCCTGAGCAGTATGACGGCTGTGTCCCATGGTGTTTATACTTGTGTACTATTGTTTGTACAGATGAACGTGGTACCTTCAGGCATTTGCTCCCAAGGATGTACCACTTGTGAAGGACTTCTGATGTCTTGGCTGATTTTTTGATTTTCCTCATGATGTCAAGCAAAGAGGCACTGAATTTGAAGGTTGGCCTTGAAATACATCCACAGGTACACCTCCAATTGACTCAAATGATGTCAATTAGCCTATCAGAAGCTTCTAAGGCCATGACCTACTTTTCTGGAATTTTCCAAGCTGTTTAAAGGCACAGTCAACTTCGTGTATGTACACTTCTGACCCACTGGAATCGTGATACAGTGAATTATAAGTGAAATTATCTTTCTGTAAACAATTGTTTGAAAAAATTGTGTCATGCTCAAAGTAGATGTCCTCACTGACTTGCCAAAACTATAGAAATGTGTGGAGTTGTTGAAAAACAAGTTTTAATGACTCCAAGTGTATGTAAACTTATGACTTCAACTGTCGTCCCCCATTTTGTGGGACCAAAAGTATTAATTTATATGTGTATTAAGGTGGTCGAAAGTTTCTTATTTGGTCCCATATTCCTAGCACACAATGACTACATCCAGCTTGTGACTCTACAAACTTGGAGGCATTTGCTGTTTGCCCAATATAATTGAATTGTAAATTATGTATTGTGTCATTTTGGAGTCACTTATTGTAGATAAGAATAGAATGTTATATCATAAAAATGTCTATGTTAATGTGGAGGCTACTATGATTACAGATAATCCTGAATTAAATCAGGAATAATGATGAGTGAAAAAGTTGAAGGCACAAATATCATACCCCCAAAACATGCTAACCTCTCACCATACAGTGACTGTAATGAACACAAGGGGAGACAGAGAGCTGGTTTCAAGCGCACGGTGCAGCAGGTGTTTATTGCAAAGGACCACAAGAGGAGGCAGGTAGCTGGGTCCAGGGGTAGGCAGTAGGTCATACACAGGAGGAGGCAGGTAGCTGGGTCCAGGGGCAGGCAGAAGGTCATACACAGAAGGAGGCAGGTAGCTGGGTCCAGGGGCAGACAGAAGGTCATACACAGGAGGAGGCAGGTAGCTGGATCCAGGGGCAGGCAGAAGGTCATACACAGGAGGAGGCAGGTAGCTGGGTCCAGGGGTAGGCAATAGGTCATACACAGGAGGAGGCAGGTAGCTGGGTCCAGGGGCAGACAGAAGGTCATACGCAGGAGGAGGCAGGTAGCTGGGTCCAGGGGCAGGCAGAAGGTCATACACAGGAGGAGGCAGGTAGCTGGGTCCAATAACAGGACTGGTTAGCATTTGGGGGGTGAGGGGGGTATGACATTTATTCCTCTGTAATTGTATCATTTCAAATCCAAAGTGCTGGAGTACAGAGTCAAAACATGAAAACATGTATCAGTGTCCCAATGTTTTTGGAGCTCACTGTATTCCCATGTAGGTAGATACACTTAGAGATTGCTCGGAATTCTGAATGTGATGGATCATGCACTATCCCTGATACACGAGCTGGGTCATGTACTTCACTGGAACTAAAACAGGGTGGGAACGAAGATAAGTGCATCATATCATACCTTGTACCGCTGCACATTGATCTGGTACTGGTTGGTATAGAGGGTTGCCAGGTGACATACGACACCTCCTGGCGACCATGTTGGAAGACCACCACATCAACTCTTCCGACAACAACAGTTGAAAAGCTACCCCAAGCTACATGATAACAGTGCCTAAAACTACTTGATTCATCACCATGGTACATTTCTGTGCCGTATTTGGCTGCTCAAACAAGGCAGGAAAGACAACGGAACATTGTTTTTTTACTGATCATGAATCATGAATGATTCAAGTTTTGAGTTTTAATGACACATGAATAAGTACAGTGAAATGCTTTTCTGGCTAACTCTAAATGCAACAATGCAATAATCAAAAGCAAAGTATTACTAGGAAAAGGCACAAGAGAAATATGAAATATGAAATACACAATAAAGTATGTAAGTAAGCATACAATATACAGGAATTATTTACAAAGTCAGTTCCAATACCATATTTACATGTGCAGGGACACTGGAGTGATGGAGGTAGATATGTGCAGTATAGGGGTAAGGTGATTAGGCAACAGGATATAAGATAAACAGAGTAGCAGCAGCTTGTATGTGAGTATAAATGTAGGTGAGTGAGCAAAGTGAGCAGATGATGGAGTGTGTGAGTGTGTAGGGCCTGTGAGAGTGTAGAGAAAATACAAGGTCAATAAAGATACAAGGTAAACTTGGTCAGTGTAGCTATTTTGTTAGCTATTTATCAGTTGTATTGCTTAGGGATTTAAGCTGTTCAATAGGCTGTTGGTGCAGTGTGGCAGCACTCCAAGTTGGGGTCTTGGACAATTTTCCGGGCCTTCTTGATGGCAAGGAGCTCGGCCTCAGTGATATACTGGGCTGTCCGCACAAGCATCTCTAGCGCCATGCGATCGAGGGCGGTGCTATTGCCATACCAAGCAGTGACACAGCCAGTCAATATACTCTCAGTGGTACAGCTGTAGAAACTTTTCATGATGCCAAACTTTTTCAACCAACTGTGTGTGTGTGTGTTTGGACCATTTTAAGTCTTCGGTGATTTGGACACTGAGGAACTTGCAGCTGTCTACCTGCTCCACTGCCGCCCCGTCGATGTGGATCTTAAAATGTGGGGATTACAGACTGGGACAAGGAGAGGTTGAAAATGATTGTGAATACCAAGGAGATAAGACTCAATAACTGTCCGAAAAGTCAATAAACCTTTTTGTCCATCATTCTTGTGTATTTTGTTCCTCTTGAATTGCACTTTTTTATATTTGTACAGTACCAGTCAAAAGTTTGGACACACCTACTCATTCAAGGGTTTTTCTTTATTTTTTTACTATTTTCTACATTGTAGAATAATAGTGAAGACATCAAAACTATGAAATAACACATATGGAATCACATAGTAACCAAAAAATTGTTAAACAAATCAAAATATAAGTTATATTGAGATTCTTCAAAGTAGCCACCCTTTGCCTTGATGACAGCTTCAAAGAGTTCCCACATATGCTGAGCACTTGTTGGCTGCTTTTCTTTCACACTGTGGTGCATTTCATCCCAAACCATCTCAATTGGGTTAAGGTTGGGTGATTGTGGAGACCAGGTCATCTGATGCAGCACTCCATCACTCTCATTGGTCAAATAGCCCTTACAAAGCCTGGAGGTGTGTTTTAGGACATCAACCTGTTGAAAAACAAATTATAGTCCCACTAAGCTCAAACCAGATTGGATGGCGTATCGCTGCAGAATTCTGTGGTAGCCATGCTGTTTAAGTGTACCTTGAATTTGAATAAATCACAGACAGTTTCACCAGCAAAGCACCCCCACACCATCACACCTCATACTCCATGTTTCACGGTGGCAACCACACTTGCGCAGATCATCTGTTTAGCTACTCTGTGTCTCACAAAGCAAGTCTCTTCTTCTTATTGGTGTCCTTTAGCAGTGGTTTCTTTGCAGTAATTCAACCATGAAGGCCTGATTCACACAGTCTCCTCTGAACAGTTGATGTTGAGATGTGTATGTTACTTGAACTCTGTGAAGCATTTATTTGGGCTGCAATTTCTGAGGCTGGTGACTCTAATGAACGTATCCTCTGCAGCAGAGGTAACTCTGGGTCTTCCTTTTCTGTGGCAGTCCTCATGAGAGCCAGTTTCATAAAAGCGCTTGATTGTTTTTGCGACTGCACTTGAAGAAACTTTCAAACTTTTAAACTTGAAATGTTCCGTATTGACTGACCTTCATGTCTTAAAGTAATGATGGACTGTCATTTCTCTTTGCTTATTTGAGCTGTTCTTGTTATAATATGGACTTGGTCTTTTACCAAATAGGGCAATCTTCTGTATGCCAACCTTACCTTGTCACAACCCAACTGATTGGCTCAAACGCTTTAAGAAGGAAAGAAAATCCACAAATTAACTTTAAGAAGGAACACCTGTTATTTTTGAAAATGCATTCCAGGTGACTACCTCATGAAGCTGGTTGAGATAATGCCAAGAGTGCAAAGCAGTCATCAAGGGAAAGGGCTATGTCCCACTTCTGAACTGTAACAGTCTTTGAGGGTGTGTTCCAGCTATGTCACACTTCTGAACTGTAACAGTCTTTGAGGGTGTGTTCCAGCTATGTCACACTTCTGAACTGTAACAGTCTTTGAGGGTGTGTTCCAGCTATGTCACACTTCTGAACTGTAACAGTCTTTGAGGGTGTGTTCCAGCTATGTCCCACTTCTGAACTGTAACAGTCTTTGAGGGTGTGTTCCAGCTATGTCACACTTCTGAACTGTAACAGTCTTTGAGGGTGTGTTCCAGCTATGTCACACTTCTGAACTGTAACAGTCTTTGAGGGTGTGTTCCAGCTATGTCACACTTCTGAACTGTATCAGTCTTTGACTCAGCATAATATTGTTTTATCTCTGCAATTGTTTTGTATTTGTTTTGGGGGAAAGGGT
>NW_025748033.1:0-41558 GCF_021184085.1 Oncorhynchus gorbuscha | reverse complement strand
TAAGTATTAGATAGATGTAGATGAATGATTTATAAGGTATTAGATAGATGTAGAAGTTTATAAGTATTGAATGAATGTAGAAGCTTAGAATAGATGTAAGATTTATAAGATGAATGTAAGATTTATAGTAATATTAGAATGAATGTAGAGATTTATAAATTAGATAGATGTAGAATTTATAGAAGTATTAGATAGATGTGAATTTATATAAGTATTAGATGAATGTAGAGGATTTATAAGTACTGAATGAATGTAGAATTTATAGAAGATAATGAATTTTAATATTAGATAGATGAATGAGATTTATAAGTATTAGATTTATAAGAATGTAGAAGATTTTATAGAAGATATTAGATTTAAAAGAAGATGTATAAGAAATTACTAGATAGATGTAGATTTATAAGTATTGAGATGAATGTAGAAGATTTATAAGATTTATTCATAAGTATTAGATAGATGTAGAAGATTTATAAATTATATTAGATGAATGTAGAGATGTAGACATATAGAGTATTAGATGAATGTAGAGATTTATAAAGTATTAGATGAATGTAGAAGATTTATATAAGTATTAGATAGATGTAGAAGATTTATAAAATATACTAGATACTGAATTTATAAGTATTGATAGATTTATTTATAGTATTAGATAGATGTAGAAGATTTATAGTTTAGAAGTATTTATAAGTATTATGATGTAGAGATTTATAGTATTAGATAGATGTAGAGATTTATAAGTATTAGATGATGTAGAATTTATAAGTATTAGATATGATGTAGAAGATTTATAAGTATTAGATAGATGTAAGATTTAGAAGTATTAGAATGTAGAGATTTATAAGTATTAGATGATTTATAAGTATTAGATGAATGTATTTATAAAATTATTAGATGAATGTAGAAGATTTATAAGTATTAGATGAATTTAATAGATAGATATAGAGATTTATAGAAAGTATTAGATAGATGTAGAAGATTTATAGAAGTATTAGATGATGGAATGTAGAAGATTTATAAAAGTATTGATGAATTTATAAAGTATTTATAGATGTAAGATAGATGTGTAGAAGATTTATAAGTATTGAATGAATGTAGAAGATTTATATAAGTATTAGATGATGTAGAGGGATTTATAAGTATTAGATGAATGTAGAGATTTATAAGTATTAGATAGATGTAGAAGATTTATAAGTATTAGATGAATGTAGAAGATTTATAAGTATTAGATGAGATGTAGAGATTTATAAGTATTAGATGATGTAAGTTTATAGAAATTATTAGATGAATGTAGAAGATTTATAAGTATTAGATAGATGTAATTTATAAGTATTAGATAATGTGAAATTTATATAAGTATTGAAATTTTATAAGAATGTAGAGATTTATAAGTATTAGATGAATGTGAAGATTTATAGAGTATTAGATGAATGTAGAGATTTATAAGTATTAGATGAGATGTAGAATTTATAAGTATTGAATGAATGTAGAGATTTATAAATGAATATTTTGTATTATAGATGTAAGATTTATAAGTATTGATGAATGTAAGATTTATAAGTATTGAATGAATGTAGAAGATTTATAAGTATTGAATGATGTAATTTATAAGTATTAGATAGAGATTTATAAGTATTAGATGATGTAGAATTTATAAGTATTAGATAGATGTAGAGATTTATAAGTATTATGAATGTGTAGAAGATTTATAGAAGTATTAGATGAATGTAGAAGATTTATAGTAATTAGATGAATGTAGAGATTTATAGAAACATTAGATGAATGTATTTATAAGTATTAGATGAATGTAGAATTTATAAAGTATTGGATAGATGTAGAAAGTTTATATTAGATGAATATTTATATATTAGATGAATGTAGATTTATAGAGTATTAATGAATGTAATTTATAAGTATTAGATGAATGTAGAGATTTATAAGTATTAGATAGATGTAGATTTATAAGTATTGAATGAATGTAGAGATTTATATATTAGTATTAGATTTATAAGAATGTAGAGATTTATAGAGTACTAGATGAATGTAGATTTTATAAGTATTAGATAGAATGTAGAAGATTTATAAGTATTAGATGAATGTAGAGAGATTTATAAGAATATTGATGAATGTAGAATTTATAAGTATTAGATAGATGTAGAAGATTTATAAGTATTAGATAGATGTAGAAGATTATATATTAGATGTAGAAGATTTATAGATATTAGATGATGTAGAGATTTATAAGTATTAGATAGATGTAGAAGATTTATAGAGTATTAGATGAATGTAGAGATTTATAAGTTATTGAATTTATATAGTATTAGATGTGTAGAGATTTATAAGTATTAGATGATGTAGAAGATTTATAAGTATTAGATAGATGTAGAAGTTTATAAGTATTAGATGAATGTAGAAGATTTATAAGTATTAGATGATGATGTAGAAGTATTTATAAGTAAAGTACTAATGAATGTAGAAGATTTATAAGTATTGAATGTAGATTTATAAGTATTGATGATGGATTTATAAAGTATTAGATGAATGTAAGATTTATAGAGTATTAGATGAATGTAGAAGATTTATATAAGTATTAGATGAATGTAGAAGATTTATAAGTATTAGATGTAGATTTTATAGATGAATGTAGAAGATTTATAAGTATTGAATGAATGTAGAAGATTTATAAGTATTGAATGAATGTAGAAGATTTATAGATTTATATGTAGAAGTTTATATTAGATGAATGTAGAGATTTATAGAAGTATTAGATGAATGTAGAAATTTATATTGAGTATGTAGATAGATGTAGATAGATTTATTTATAAGTATTAGATAATGTAGAATTTATATAGAGTATTAGATGAATGTAGAAGATTTATAGAGTATGTAGATATGAATGAATGATTTATAAGTATTAGATGAATGTAGAAGATTTATAAGTATTAGATAGAATGTAGAGATTTATAAAGTATTAGATATGAATGTAGAGATTTATAGTATTAGATGAATGTAGAATTTATAGAAGTATTGAGATGGATGTAAGATTTATAAGTATTAGATGATGTAGATGTATAAGTATATTAATGTAGAAGTATTGTATAGATTTCTAAGTATTAGATGGATGTAGAAGATTGATTTAGATAGAGATTTATTTATAAGTATTAGATGAATGTAGAAGTTTATAAAAGTATTAGATGAATGTAGAAGATTTATAAGTATATTTTATAAGTAGATGAATGATTTATAATTAGATGATTTTATAAGTATTAGATGAATGTAGAGATTTATAGAAGTATTGATGATGTAGAAGTTTATAATTAGTATTATAGAAGATGAATGTAGAAGATTTATAAGTATTAGATGAATGTAAGATTTATAGATGTATTAGATGAATGTAGAAGATTTATAGAGTATTAGATGAATGTAGAGATTTATAAGTATTAGATGTAGATTTATGTATTAGAATGATTTTTATAGAAATATTAGATAGATGTAGAATTTATAAGTATTAGATGAATGTAGAAGATTTATAGAAGTATTAGATGATGTAGAAGATTTATAGAATATTAGATGAATGTAGAAGATTTATAAATATTAGATGAATGTAGAAGATTTATAAGTATTAGATGAATGTAGAAGATTTATAAGTATTGAATGAATGTAGAAGTTTATAAGTATTAGAATGAATGAATGTAGAGATTTATAGAAGTATTGATATGAATGTAGAATTTATAGATGTAAGTATTAGATGAATGTAGAGATTTATAAAGTATTAGATGATGTAGAGATTTATAAGTATTAGATGAATGTAGAATTTATAAGTATTAATGTAGAATTTATAGAAATATTAGATGAATGTAGAGATTTATAGAGTATTAGATAATGTAGAAGATTTATAAGTATTAGATGAATGTAGAGATTTATAAGTATTAGATTTAGATGTAGATGTAGAAGTTTATAAGTATTGAATGAATGTAGAATTTATAAGTATTAGATAGATGTAGAAGATTTATAAGTATTAGATGAATGTAGAGATTTATAAGTATTAGATGAATGTGAATTTATAAGTATTGATGAATGTAGAATTTATAAGTATTAGATGAATGTAGAAGATTTATAAAGTATTAGAATGAATGTAGAAGATTTATAGATGAAATTTTAGATGATGTAGAATTTATAAATGTAATGTAAATACTGAATGAATGTAGAAGATTTATAAGTATTAGATGAATGTAGAATTTATAAGTATTGATGATGTAATTTATAAGTATTAGATAGATTTATTTATAAAGTATTAGATGATGTAGAATTTATAAGTATTGAATGAATGTAGAAGATTTATAAGTATTGAGATGATGTAGAAGATTTATAGAGTATTAGATAGATGAATGTAGATGAGATTTATAAGTATTAGATGAATGTAGAATTTATATAAATGTATTTATAAGATTATGAATGTAGAATTTATAGAAATTATTAGATAGATGTAGAAGATTTATAAAGTATTAGATAGATGTAGAATTTATAAGTATTAGATATTGAGATTTAGATGTAGAAGATTTATAGAAGTATTAGATGAATGTAGAGATTTATAAGTATTAGATGAATGTAGAGATTTATAAGTATTAGATGAATGTAGAAGATTTATAGAGTTTGTAGAGATTTATAAGTATTAGATGTAGAAGATTTATAGATGATAGAGAGATTTATAAGTATTGAATGAATGTAATTTATAAAGTATTAGATGATTTTATAAGTATTAGATAGATAGATTTATAATGATAGAAGATTTATAGAAGTATTGAATGAATGTAGAGATTTATAAGTATTGAATGAATAATTTAGATAGAAGATTTATAGATAGATGATGTAGAAGATTTATAAATTATTAGATGAATGTAGATTTATAAGTATTAGATGAGATTTTTATAAGTATTGAATGAATGTAGAGATTTATAAGTATATTAGATGAATGTAGAAGATTTATAAAAATATTAGATGAATGTAGAGATTTATAAGTATTAGATGAATGTAGAAGATTTATAATTAGATGAATATTTATAATAGATGATGTAGAAGATTTATAAGTATTAGATGAATGTAGAGATTTATAAGTATTAGATGAATGTTTTATAGTATTGATGAATGTAGAAGATTTATAAGTATTTATAATAAGTATTAGATAGAATGTAGAAGATTTATAGAGTATTAGATGAATGTAGAAGATTTATATGTATTAGATAATGTAGAAGTATTTATATAGATATTTATGAATGATAGAATGATTTATAAGTATTAGATATGATGTAGAAGATTTATAAGTATTAGATAGAATGTAGAAGATTTATAAGTATTAGATGAATGTAGAATTTATAAGTATTAGATGAATTAGATTTATAAGATGAATGTAGAGATTTATAAGTATTAGATAGATTTATTTCTATAGTATTAGATGATGTAGAGATTTATATAGTATTAGAATGAATGTAGAAGATTTATAAGTATTGAATGTAGAATTTATAAGTATTAGATTTATTTATAAGTATTAGATGAATGTAGAAGATTTATAAAATATTAGATGAATGTAGAGATTTATAAGTATTAGATGATGTAGAAGATTTATAAGTATTGAATGAATGTAGAGATTTATAAGTATTAGATATGATGTAGAAGATTTATAAGTATTAGATGAATGTAGAAGATTTATAGATAAGTATAGATGAATGTAGAAGATTTATAAATTTATTATTGAATGAATGTAGAATTTATATAAATATTAGATGATGTAGAAGATTTATAAGTATTAGATGAATGTAGAGATTTATAGAGTATTGAATGAATGTAGAGATTTATAAGTATTATAGAATGTAGAAGTTTATAGAGTATTGATGAATGTATTAATGATTTATAAGTATTAATGAATGTAGAGATTTATAAAAGTATTAGATGAATGTAGAGATTTATAAATGAATGTATTAGATGAATGTAGAATTTATAAGTATTAGATAGATGTAGAAGATTTATAAGTATTGAGATGAATGTAGAGATTTATAGAAGTATTAGATGATGTAGAATTTATAGAGTATTTATGTAGATGTAGATTTATATAAAATATTAGATAGATGTAGAAGATTTATAAAGTATTGATGATGATTTATGTATTAGAGATTTATAAAGTATTAGATGAATGTAGAATAATTTATAATGTATTTATAAGATTAGATGAATTTATAGAGATAGATGTAGATTTATAGAAGTATTAGATGAATGTAGAGATTTATAAGTATTGATGAATGAATGTAAGTATTAGAAGATTTATAAAGTATTAGATGAATGTAGAGATTTATAAGTATTAGATGAATGTAGAATTTATAGAGTTTAGATGAATGTAGAAGATTTATAGAGTATTGAATGAATGTAGAGATTTATAAGTATTGAGATGAATGTAGAATTTATAAGTATTAGATGAATGTAGAGATTTATAAGTATTGAATGAATGTAGAGATTTATAGAATGATTATGAATGTAGAAGATTTATAGAGTATTGTAGATGATGTAGAAGATTTATAAGTATTAGATATGAATGTAGAAGATTTATAAGTATTAGATGAATGAATGTAGAGATTTATAAGTATTAGATGGATAGATGTAAGATTGAGATTTATTTATAAGTATTAGATGAATGTAGAAGATTTATAGAGTATTGAGATGAATGTAGAGATTTATAATGTAGTATTTATAATGAATGTGTAGAGATTTATAAGTATTGAGATGAATGTAGAATTTTTATAGTATTAATGAATTATTAGATGATGTATTTAGAAAATATTGAATGAATGTAGAAGATTTATAGAAGTATTAGATGAATGTAGAGATTTATAAGTATTAGATGAATGTAGAATTTATAAGTATTAGATGAATGTAGAAGCTTATAGAATGTAGTATTAGATGAATGTAGAAGATTTATAGAAATATTAGATGATGTAGAAGATTTATAGATTAGATGATGTAATTTATAATTTATAAGTATTGATGAATGTAGAAGTTTATAAGTATTTATGTAAGTTTATAGTATTGAGATGATGTAGAATTTATAAAATATTGAATAGATGTAGAATTTATAAGTATTAGATAGATGTAGAAGATTTATAAGTATTAGATGAATGTAGAGATTTATAAAGTATTAGATGAATGTAGAGATTTATAGAGATAGTATTAGATGAGATGTAGAAGATTTATAAGTATTAGATGAATGTAATTGAATGAATTTTATAGAGTATTGAGATGATGTAATGATAGAAGATTTATAAGTATTAGATAGATGTAGAAGATTTATAAGTATTGATGAGATGTTTTATAAGTATTAGATGAATGTAGAAGATTTATAAGTATTAGATGAATGTAGAATTTATAATAGATATTAGATGAATGTAGAATTTATAGAAGTATTAGATGAATGTAGAAGATTTATAAGTATTAGATTAGATGTAGAGATTTATAAGTATTAGATGAATGTAGAGATTTATAAGTATTAGATGAATGTAGAATTTATAAGTATTGATGATGTAGAGTATTAGATGAATGTAGAAGATATTAGATGATGTAGAAGATTTATAGAGTATTAGATGAATGTATTAGAAGATTTATAAGTATTAGATAGATGTAAGATTTATAAGATTAATTTAGAATATTATTGAATGAATGTAGAATTTATAAGTATTAGATGAATGTAGAGATTTATAAGTATTAGATAGATGTAGAAGATTTATAAGTATTAGATGAGTATTTATAAGTATTAGATAATGTAGAATTTATAATTGAATACTAGATTTATAAGATGTGAATGAGATTTATAAGTATTAGATGAATGTAGAATTTATAAGTATTAGATGAATGTAGAAGATTTATAAGTATTGATGAATGTAGAAGATTTATAAGTTTATAGAATGTAGAAGATTTATAAGTATTAGATGATGTAGAAGATTTATAAGTATTGAATGAATGTAGAAGATTTATAAGTATTAATGAATGTAGAAGATTTATAAGTATTGAGATGAATGTAGAGATTTATAAGTATTAGATGAATTTAGATGTAGATTTATAAGTATTAGATGAATGTAGAAGATTTATAAAAGTATTAGATGAATGTAGAGATTTATAAGTATTAGATAGATGTAGAAGATTTATAAGTATTAGATGATGTAGAGATTTATAATTAGATGAATGTATTTAGATGAATGTAGAAGATTTATAAGTATTAGATGAATGTAGAAGATTTATAAGTATTAATGAATGTAGAGATTTATAAAGTATTATGAATGTAGATTTATAAAATATTAGATGAATTAGAGATTTATAGAGTATTAGATGAATGTAGAGAGATTTATAAGTATTAGATAGAATGTAGAATTTATAAGTATTAGATATGATGTAGAGATTTATAAGTATTATGAATGTAGAAGTTTATAGAAGTATTAGATAGATGTAGAATTTATAAGTATTAGATGATGTAATTTATAAGTATTAGAATTTAGAAGATTTATAAGTATTAATGATGTAGAAGATTTATAGAAATATTAGATAGATGTAGATTTATAAGTATTAGATGAATGTTTTATAAGTATTAGATGAATGTAGAAGATTTATAAGTATTAGATGATGTAGAGATTTATAAGTATTGATGAATGTAGAGATTTATAAAGTATTAGATAGATGTGTAGAGATTTATAAGTATTAGATGAATGTAGAGATTTATAGAGTATTAGATGAATGTAGAGATTTATAGAATGTATTGAATGAGATGATAGAATTTATAAGTATTAGATAGATGTAGAGAGATTTATAAGTATTAGATATGAATGTAGAAGATTTATAAGTATTAGATAGATGTAGAAGATTTATAAGTATTAGATGAATGTAGAAGATTTATAAGTATTAGATGAATTTAGAAGATTTATAGAAAGTATTAGATGAATGTAGAGATTTATAGTATTAGATATGTAGATTTATAAGTATTAGATGAATGTAGATAAGTTTATAATGTAGAATTTATAAAGTATTAGATAGATGTAGAGATTTATAAGTATTAGATGAATGTAAAGATTTATAAGTATTTAGATGATTTAGAGTTTATAAGTATTAGATAGATGTAGAAGATTTATAAGTATTGAATGAATGTAGAGATAGATGTAGAAGTTTATAAGTATTAGATGAATGTAGAATTTATAAGTATTGTATTGAATAATATAGATAGATTTTTATAAAGTATTAGATGAATGTAGAATTTATAAGTATTAGAATATTAGATGAATGTAGAGATTTATAAAGTATTAGATGAATGTAGAAGATTTATAAGTATTAGATAGATGTAGATTTATAAGTATTAATGAATGTAGAGATTTATAAGTATTAGATGAATGTAGATTTATAAGTATTAGATGTAGAATTTATAAGTATTAGATGATGTAGAATTTATAAGTATTGAATGATTATGTGAAGATTTATAGTAGTATTAGATGAATGTAGAAGATTTATAAGTATTAGATGATGTAGAAGATTTATAAGTATTAGATAGATGTAGAGATTTATATATTAGATGAATGTATTTATAAGATTAGATATGTAGAAGATTTATAGAAATTATTAATGAATGTAGAAGATTTATAAGTATTAGATGAATGTAAATTTATAAGTATTAGATATTAGATGAATTTATAGTAGATAGATGATTTATAAGTATTGAATGAATGTAGAGATTTATAAGTATTAATGAATGTAGAGATTTATAAGTATTAGAATGAATGTAGAATTTATAAGTATTAGATAGATGTAGAGATTTATAGTATAGATGATGATGAAGTTTATAGTATTGATGAGTAGAGATTTATAAGTATTAGATGAATGTAGATTTATAGAGTTTTATAAGTTTATTAGATGATGTAGAGATTTATAAGTATTGAATGAATGTAGAATTTATAAGTATTAGATAGATGTAGAAGATTTATAAGTATTAGATGAATGTAGAAGATTTATAAGTATTAGATGAATGTAGAGATTTATAGATTGATGAATGTAGAATGTAAGATTTATAGAAATATTAGATGAATGTAGAGATTTATAAGTATTAATGTAGATGAATGTAGAAGATTTATAAGTATTGAATGAATGTAGAAGATTTATAAGTATTAGATAGATGTAGAGATTTATAGAAGTATTAGATATGAATGTAGAAGATTTATAAGTATTTAGATAGATGTAGAATTTATAAGTATTAGATGAATGTATTTATAAGTATTAGATGAGATGTATTTATAGTATTAGATGAATGTAGAAGATTTATAGAAATTTAGTATTAGATGAATGTAGAATGATTTATAAGTATTAGATGAATGTAGAAGATTTATAAGTATTAGATGATGTAGAATTTATAAAGTATTGAATAGATGTAGAAGATTTATAAAATATTAGATGATGTAGAGATTTATAAGTTTATATGTAGAATTTATAAAAGTATTGAGATGAATGTAGAGAGATTTATAAGTATTGTATTAGAATTTATAAGTATTAGATGAATGTAGAAGATTTATAGAGTATTAGATGAATGTAGAAGATTTATAAGTATTAGATGAATGTAGAAGATTTATAGATTAATGAATGTAGAAGATTTATAAGTATTAGATGAATGTTTAGAGATTTATAAGTATTTATGAATGTAGAATGATGATTTATAAGTATTAGATGAATGTAAGATTTATAAAGTATTAGATGATGTAGAGATTTTAGATAATGTAGAGTTTATAAGTATTAATGAATGTAGAAGATTTATAGAGTATTAGATTGTAGAAGATTTATAAGTATTAGATAGATGTAGAAGATTTATAAGTATTGAATGAATGTAGAGATTTATAAGTATTGATGAATGTAGAGATTTATAGAAATGTATTAGATGAATGTAGAAGATTTATAAGTATTATGAATGTATAGATTTATAAGTATTAGATGAATGTAGAATTTATAGAGTATTAGATGAATGTAGAATTTATAAGTATTAGATGAATGTAGAGATTTATAAGTATTAGATTTATAGAATATAGATAGATTATATAGTATTAGATGAATGTAGAGATTTATAAGTATTGAATGAATGTAGAATTTATAGAAATATTGATTTATGATGTAATTTATAAGTATTGAATGATTTTTATAAGTATTTAATGTAGAAGTTTATAAGATAATGTAGAGATGAGATATAGATAGTATTTATAAGTATTGAGATGAATGTAGAGATTTATAAGTATTAGATGAATGTAATTTATAGTAGAGATTTATAAGTATTAGATGATGTAGAATTTATAAGTATTAGATGAATGTAATGAGATTTATAAGTATTAGATGAATGTAGAAGATTTATAGAGTATTGAGATGAATGTAGAATTTATAAGTATTAGATGAATGTAGAGATTTATAAGTATTAGATAATGTAGAGATTTATAAGTATTAGATGAATGTAGAAGATTTATAAGTATTAGATGAATGTAGAGATTTATAAGTATTATAATGTAGAAGATTTATAAAAATATTAGATGATGTGTAAGATTTATAGAGTATTATAGATGTAAGATTTATAAGTATTAGATGAATGTAGAAGATTTATAAGTATTAGATTTATAGAGATTATGTAGAAGATTTATAAGTATTAGATGAATGTAGAAGATTTATAAGTATTAGATGAATGTAGAAGATTTATAATTTATAATGTAGAGTTTATAAGAATATAGAATGAATGTAGAGATTTATATGAGATGAATGTAGTATTAGATGAATGTAGAAGATTTATAAGTATTGAAGATGTAATTTATAAAATTATTAGATGAATGTTTTATATAGAATGATAGAATTTATAAGATGATTTATATGATAGAAGATTTATAAGTATTAGATAATGTAGAGATTTATAAGTATTAGATATGAATGTAGAGATTTATAGAAGTATTGATGAATGTAGAAGATTTATAAGTATTAGATGAATGTAGAGATTTATAAGTATTAGATAGATGTAGAAGATTTATAATAGTATTAGATTTATTTATAGTATTGAATGAATGTAGAATTTATAAGTATTAGATAGAATGTATTTATAAGTATTAGATAGATGTAGAAATTTATAAGTATTGAATGAATGTAGAAGATTTATAGAGTATTAGATGAATGTAGAAGATTTATAAGTATTGAATGAATGTAGAGATTTATAAGTATTAGATGAATGTAGAAGATTTATAAGTATTAGATAGATGTAGATTTATAAGTATTAGATGTATTTATAGAATATTAGATAGATTTATAAAGTATTAGATGAATGTAGAAGATTTATAAAATATTAGATGATGTAGAAGATTTATAAGTATTAGATGAATGTAGAAGATTTATAAGTATTAATGAATGTAGAAGATTTATAAGTATTAGATATTTATAAGATTAGATGAATGTAGAGATTTATAAGTATTAGATGATGTAGAGATTTATAGAAGTATTGAATTTAATAAGTATTAGATAGATGTAGAAGTTTATAAGTTTATTAATGATGTAGAATTTATAAGTATTAGATGAATGTAGAATTTATAAGTATTGATGAATGTAGAGATTTATAGTATTAGATGAATGTAGAATTTATAAGTATTAGATGAGATGTAGAGATTTATAGAAAGTATTGATGAATGTAGAAGATTTATAAAGTATTAGATAGATGTAGAGATTTATAGAAATATTGAATGATGTAGATAGATTTTTATAAGTATTAGAATGAAGAAGATTTCTAGAGTATTAGATAGATTTATAAGTATTAGATGAATGTAGAAGATTTATAAGTATTAGATGAATGTAGAAGATTTATAAGTATTAGATGATGTAGAGATTTATAAAAGTATTAGATGAATGTAGAGATTTATAAGTATTAGATGAATGTAGAATTTATAAAAGTATTAGATGAATGTAGAAGATTTATAAGATTAATATTAGAATGAATGTAGAAGATTTATAAGTATTGATGAATGTAGAAGATTTATAAGTATTAGATGAATGTAGAGATTTATAAAGTATTAGATGAATGTAGAATTTATAAGTATTAGATGAATATTTATAAGTATTAGATGATGTAGAAGATTTATAAGTATTAGATGATGTAGAAGATTTATAAGTATTAGATGAATGTAGAAGATTTATAAGTATTGAATGAATGTAGAAGATTTATAAAGTATTGAATGAATGTAGAAGATTTATAAGTATTAGATGAATGTAGAGATTTATAAGTATTGTAGAGATTTATAAGAATGATGTAGAGATTTATAAGTATTAGAATGAATGTAGAAGATTTATAAGTATTAGATGAATGTAGAATTTATAGAAGTATTAGATGAATGTAGAAGATTTATAAAGTATTAGATAGATGTAGAAGATTTATAAGTATTAGATAATGTAGAAGATTTATAAGTATTAGATGATGTAGAAATTTATAAAATGATATTTATAAGATGAATGTAGAAGAATTTATAAGTATTAATGATGTAGATTTATAAGTATTAGATGAATGTAGAGATTTATAAAATTATTAGATGAATGTAGAATTTATAAAATATTAGATGAATGTAGAGATTTATATTGAATGTATGTAGAGATTTATAGAATATTAATGTAGAATTTATAAGTATTAGATGAATGTAGAAGATTTTATAAGTATTAGATGAGATGTAGAGATTTATAAATGTAGAGTATTACTGAATGAATGTAGAGAGTTAGATATATAAGTTTATTAGATAGATGTAGAAGATTTATAGTATTAGATGAATGTAGAGATTTATAAGTATTAGATATTAGAATGAATGTATTGAATTTATTTATAGAAATATTAGATGAATGTAGAAGATTTATAAAATTATTAGATGAATGTAGAAGATTTATAAGTATTAGATGAATGTAGAGATTTATAAGTATTAGATGAATGTAGAATTTATTTATATAGTATTAGATGAATGTAGAAGTATTTATAAAGTATTAGATAGATGTAGAAGATTTATAAGTATTAGATGAATGTAGAAGATTTATAAGTATTAGATGAATGTAGAGATTTATAAGTATTAGATAGATGTAGAGATTTATAAGTATTAATGAATGTAGAATTTATTTATAAGATTATTAGATGAATGTAGAGATTTATAAGTATTAGATAGATGTAGAGATTTATAGAAGTATTAGATGAATGTAGAATGATTTATAAGTATTAGATGAATGTAGAGATTTATAAGTATTAGATAGATGATTTATAAGTAGATGAATGTAGTATTAGATAGATGTAGATATTTATAAATGTATTTAGATAGATGATGTAGAGATTTATAAGTATTGATGAATGTAGAGATTTATAGAGTATTGAATGAATGTAGAGATTTATAAAATATTGAATGAATGTAGAGATTTATAAGTATTAATGAATGTAGAGATTTATAAGTATTAGATGAATGTAGAAGATTTATAAGTATTAGATGAATGTAGAAGATTTATAAGTATTAGATGAATGTAGAGATTTATAAGTATTAGATGATGTAGAGATTTATAAGTATTAGATGAGATGTAGAGATTTATAAGTATTAGATGAATGTAGAAGATTTATAAGTATTAGATGAGATGTAGAGATTTATAAGTATTAGATGAATGTATTTATAAGTATTAGAAGATTTATATAGTATTTAATGTAGAATTTTATAAGTATTAGATGAATGTAGAAGATTTATAAAGTATTAGATGAATGTAGAAGATTTATAAGTATTAGATGAATGTAGAAGATTTATAAGTATTAGATGAATGTAGAGATTTATAAAGTATTGAATGAATGTAGAAGATTTATAAATGTATTTATAAGATGAATGATGTAGAGATTTATAAGTATTAGATGAATGTAGAGATTTAAGTATTTATTTATAAGTATTAGTATTAGATTTAGAATGTGTAGAAGATTTATAGAGTATTAGATGATGTAGAATATTAGATGAATGTATTTTATAAGTATTAGATATGATGTAGAAGATTTATAAGTATTAGATGAATGTAGAGATTTATAGAGTATTAGATGATGTAGAATGTAGAAGATTTATTTATAAGTATTAGATGAATGTAGAATTTATAAGTATTGATGAATGTAGAGATTTATAAGTATTAGATGAATGTAGAGATTTATAAGTATTAGATATTAGAAGATGAGATGATTATTTATAAGTATTGAATGAATGTAGAGATTTATAGAAGTATTGATGAATGTAGAATTTATAAAGTATTAGATGAATGTAGAATTTATAAGTATTAGATAGAATGTAGAATGATTTATAAGTATTAGATGAATGTAGAGATTTATAGAGTATTTATAGAAGTAGATATTAGAAGATTTATAAGTATTAGATGAATGTAGAAGATTTATAAATGTATTAGATAGATGTAGAAGATTTATAAGTATTGAATGAATGATAGATGTAGATTTATAAGTATTGAATGAATGTAATGTATAAGTATTTATAGAAGTTTATTGATGAATGTAGAATTTATAGAGTATTAGATGAATGTAGAAGATTTATAGAAGTATTAGATGAATGTAGAAGATTTATAAGTATTAGATAGATGAATAGATGTAGATTTATAGTATTACTGATGAATGTAGAGATTTATAAGTATTGAATGAATGTAGAAGATTTATAGTATTATAATGTAGAGATTTATAAGTATTAGATGAATGTAGAGATTTATAAGTATTAGATGAATGTAGAATTTATAAAAGTATTGAGATGAATGTAGAGATTTATAAGTATTAGATGATGTAGAAGTTTATAAGTATTAGATGATTAGAAATTTATAAGTATTAGATAGATGTAGAGATTTATAGAAGTATTAGATGATGTAGAAGATTTATAGTATTAATGATATTTATAAAGTAGATGAATGTAGAGATTTATAAGTATTAGATGAATGTAGAAGATTTATAAAGTATTAGATGAATGTAGAATTTATAAGTATTAATGATATGAATTTATAAGATTAGATTTATAGATTTATAAGTATTAGATAGATGTATAAGATTTATATAAGTATTAGATGAATGTAGAATTTATAAGTATTATAGAATGTATTTATAAGTATTAGATGATGTAGAGATTTATAATGAGTATTAGAATGATGTAGAAATTTATAAGTATTAGATAGATGTAGAAGATTTATAAGTATTAGATGAATGTAGAATTTATAATTTATAGAATTTATAAGTATTAGATGAATGTAGAAGATTTATAAGTATTGATGTGATTTATAGAATGTAGAGATTTATAAGTATGTAATGAATGTAGAGATTTATAGAAATTTATAAAGTATTAGATGAATGTAGAGATTTATAAGTATTAGATGAATGTAGAGATTTATAAGTATTAGATGAATGTAGAATTTATAAGTATTAGATGAATGTAGAGGATTTATAAGTATTAGATGAATGTAGAAGATTTATAGAGTATTAGATGAATGTAAGTTTATAAAATATTAGATGAATGTAGAGATTTATAAGTATTAGATAGATGTAGAAGATTTATAAGTATTAGATGAATGTAGAATTTATAAAGTATTAGATAATGTAGAGATTTATAAGTATTAGATGAATGTAGAAGATTTATAAGTATTGATGAATGTAGAATTTATAATGTGAAGTATTAATGAATGTAGAAGATTTATAAGTATTAGATGATGTAGAGATTTATAGAAATATTAGATGATGTAGAGATTTATAAGTATTAGATGAATGTAGAATTTATAAGTATTGAATGAATGTAGAAGATTTATAGAGTATTAGATGAATGTAGAGATTTATAGAAAGTATTGAATGAATGTAGAAGTTTATAGAAGTATTAGATGAATGTAGAGATTTATAAGTATTAGATGAATGTATTAGAATGTATTTATAGAAGTATTAGATGAGATTTATAGTATAGATAGATATTGAATGAATTTATTATAAGTATTGAATGAATGTAGATTTATAGAATATTAGATAGATGTAAAATTTATAAGTATTAGATATGAATGTAGAGATTTATAGAAGTATTGAATGAATGTAGAAGATTTATAAAGTATTGAATGAATGTAGAGATTTATAAGTATTAGATGAATGTAGAAGATTTATAAATGTATTATAAATTTATGAATGTAGAATTTATAAGTATTGAATGATGTAGAATTTATAAAAGTATTGAATGAATGTAGAAGATTTATAGAGTATTAGATGAATGTAGAGATTTATAAGTATTGAATGAATGTAGAAGATTTATAGAAAGTATTAGATAGATGTATAGAGATAGATTTATAAAAGTATTAGATGAATGTAGAAGATTTATAAGTATTTATAGAAGTAATGATGAATGTAGAAGATTTATAAGTATTACTGATGAATGTAGAAGATTTATAGAGTATTAGATGAATGTAGAGATTTATAAGTATTAGATGATGTAGAAGATTTATAAAGTATTAGATGAATGTAGAATTTATAGAAGTATTGAGATGAATGTAGAAGATTTATAAGTATTAGATGAATGTAGAAGTTTATAAGTAATGTAGATGAATGATGAAGATTTATAAGTATTAGATGATGTAGAGATTTATAAGTATTAGATGAATGTAGATTTATAGAGTATTAGATAGATGTAGAGATTTATAAGTATTGAATGAATGTAGAAGTTTATAAGTATTAGATATGATGTAGAAGATTTATAGTATTAGATTTATAAGTATTGATGAATGTAGAAGATTTATAAAGTATTAGATGAATGTAGAAGATTTATAAAGTATTAGATGATGTAGAGATTTATAAGATTTATAATGTAATGTAGAGATTTATAAGTATTAGATGAATGTAGAATTTATAAATATTAGATAGAATGTAGAGATTTATAAGTATTAGATAGATGTAGAATTTATAAGTATTAGATGAATGTAGAGAGATTTATAAGTATTAGATGATGTAGATTTATAGAAGTATTAGATAGATGTTTTATAAGTATTAGATGAATGTAGAGAAGTTTATAGAGTATTGAATGAATGTAGAAGATTTATAAAGTATTAGATGAATGTAGAGATTTATAAGTATTGAATGAGATGTAAATTTATAAGTATTAGATGAATGTAAGATAGATTTATAGATGTAGTATTATAAGAATGAATGTAGAGATTTATAAGTATTAGATGAATGTAGAGAGATTTATAAGTATTAGATGAATGTAGATTTATAAGTATTAGATAGATGTAGAAGATTTATAAGTATTAGATGAATGTAGAGATTTATAAGTATTAGATGAGATGTAGAGATTTATAAAGTATTAATGAATGTAGAAGATTTATAAGTATTAGATGAATGTAAATTTCTAAAGTTATAATGTAATAAGTATTAGATAGATGTAGAGATTTATAAGAATGAATGTAGAGATTTATTTATAGATTTATAAGTATATTAGATGAATGTAGAGATTTATAGATTTATAAGTATTAGATAGATGTGTAGAGATTTATAAGTATTAATGATGTAGAAGATTTATAAGTATTAGATAGATGTAGAAGATTTATAAGTATTAGATGAATGTAGAAGATTTATAAGTATTAATGAATTTATAGTATTAGATGTAATTTATAAGTATGATTTATAAAGTATTGATGAATGTAGAATTTATAATAGATGTATTAGATGAATGTAGAGATTTATAAGTATTGATAGATGTAGAAGATTTATAAGTATTGTAGAATTTATAGAAATATTGAATGATGTAGAGATTTATAATGTATTTATAATTAATGAATGTAGAGATTTATAAGTATTAGATGAATGTAGAGATTTATAAGTATTAGATGAATGTAGAGATTTATAAGTATTGATGAATGTAGAAGATTTATAGAAATTATTGAATGAATGTAGAGATTTATTTATAAATGTAAGATTTATTAGATGAATGTGAAGATTTATAAGTATTAGATAGATGTAGAATTTATAAGTATTAGATGAATGTAGAAGATTTATAATTGAATATTAGATGAATGTGAAGATTTATAAGTATTAGATGAATGTAGAATTTATAAGTATTAGAATGAATGTATTAGATGTAGAAGATTTATAAGTATTAGATGAATGTAGAAGATTTATAGAAAGTATTAGATGAATGTAGAAGATTTATAGTATTGAATGAATGTAGAGATTTATAAGTATTAGATGATTTATGTAAGATTTATAAGTATTAGATAGATGTAGAGATTTATAAGTATTGAATGAATGTAGATAGTTTATAAGTATTAGATGAATGTAGAGATTTATAAATTATTAGATGAATGTAGAAGATTTATAGTATATTAGATGAATGTAGAGATAAGTATATATAATGTAGAATTTATAGAATGTACTTGAATGAATGTAGATTTATAAGTATGAATGAATGTAGAAGATTTATAAAGTATTAGATGAATGTAGAAGATTTATAAAGTATTAGATGAATGTAGAATTTATAGAATGTAGAGTTTATTAGATGAATGTAGAATAAAGTTTATAGAGTATTTAGATAGATGTAGAAGATTTATAAGTATTAGATGAATGTAGAAGATTTATAAGTATTAGATGAATGTAGAATTTATAAGTATTAATGAATGTAGAGATTTATAAGTATTAGATGAATGTAGAATTTATTTATAAGTATTAGATAGATGTAGAATTTATAGAAAATATTAGATGATGTAGAGATTTATAAGTATTAGATAATGTAGAAGATTTATAAGTATTAGATGAATGTAGAATTTATAAGTATTAGATGAATGTAGAGATTTATATAAGTATTAGATTGTAGAGATTTATAAAAGTATTAGATGAATGTAGAAGATTTATAAGTATTAGATGAATGTAGAGATTTATAAGTATTAGATATGAATGTAGAAGTTTATAGAAGATATTTATAATGATGTGGAATTTATTTATATGTAGAATTTATAAGTATTAGATGAATGTAAAGATTTATAGAGTATTAGATGAATGTAGAGATTTATAAGTATTGATGAATGTAGATTTATAAATTATTGATGAATTTTTATAAGTATTAGATGAATTTATAGATGAATGATTTATAGATGAATGTAGTTTATATTAGATGAATGTAGATTTATAAGTATTTATAAATGTAGAATTTATAGAAGTAGATGAATGTAGAGATTTATAAGTATTATTAGATGAATGTAGAATTTATAAGTATTGAATGAATGTAGAAGATTTATAGAAGTATTAGATGAATGTAGAAGATTTATAAGTATTGAATGAATGTAGAAGATTTATAGAAATATTGAATGAATGTAGAATTTATAAGTATTAGATAGATGTAGAAGATTTATAAGTATTAGATGAATTTATAAAGTAGAAGATTTATAAAGTATTAGATGAGATTTATAAGTATTAGATGATGTTTATTATAGATAGATGTAATGATGATAATGTAGAATTTATAGATATTAGATGAATGTAGAAGATTTATAAGTATTAGATGAATGTAGAAGATTTATAAGTATTAGATGATGTGTAATTTATAAGTACTGATATGATGTAGATTTATAAGTAATTTAGAATTTATAGAAGTATTAGATGATGTAGAATTTATAGTATTAGATGAATGTAGAGATTTATAAGTATTAGATGAATGTAGAATTTATAAGTATATATGAATGTAGAGATTTATGTATTGAATGAATGTAGAAGATTTATAGAGTATTAGATGAATGTAGAGATTATATAAGTATTAGATGATGTAGATGTTTATAAGTATTTATAATGTAAGTTTATTATTAGATATGTAGATTTATAAGTATTAGATGAATGTAGAAGATTTATAGAATGTATTAGATAGATATGAATTTATATAAGTACTAGATGAATGTAGAAGATTTATAAGTATTGAATGAATGTTTATAAGATGAGTTTATAATGTAGAGATTTATAAGTATTGAATGAATGTAGAATTTATAAAGTATTAGATGAATGTGAGAGGTTTATAAGTATTGATGTAGATGTTTATAAATTATTAGATTTATTTATAGGTATTAGATGAATGTAGAAGTATTGATTTATATAAGTATTGATGATGTAGAATTTATAGTATTAGAAGATTTTTATAAGTATTAGATGAATGTAGAAGATTTATAAGTATTAGATGAATTTATAAGATTAGATAGATTAAGATTTATAAATATTAGATGAATGTAGAAGATTTATAGAGATATTTTATAGAATTACTGAATGAATGTAGAAGATTTATATAAATATTAGATGAATGTAGAGATTTATATTGAATGAATGTAGAAGATTTTAAGTATTAGATGAATGTAGATTTATGTAATGAATGTAGAGATTTATAGGTATTGAGATGATGTAGAGATTTATAAGTATTGAATGAATGTAGAGAGTTTATAGAGTATTGAATGAATGTAGAGAGTTTATAAGTATTAGATGGATGTAGAAGTTTATAAAGTATAGGATGGATGTGGAAGTTTTTAAAGTATTGGATGGATGTGGAATTTCTAGAATGTTTCTATTGGATGGATGTAAAAGTTATAGAGTTATTGGATGGATGTGAAGTTTATAAGTATTGGATGGATGTGTTATGCTGGTGAATGAGAGACCCAAGCGACTTAACTTAAAAGCAGAGTCTTTATTCCAGTCTATAACAAAAACGATAATCCTGGATATAATCTCAGGTAAAGTCAAACAGGAAAACTGAATTCCTCTAGGCAGTAGGGGGAACAACTGGAACGCGGAGCGATAGAGAGAAGAGAGAGCGAGAGAGAGAGAGGGGAGAGAGAGGGATAGAAAGGAAAGAACCTAATAAGACCAGCAGAGGGAAACGAATAGAAGGGAAGCACAGGGACAAGACATGATAATCAATGACAAAACATGACAGTACCCCCCACTCACCGGCGCCTCTGGCGCACTCGAGAGGAATCCTGGCGGCAACGGAGGAAATCATCAATGAGTGAACGGTCCAGCACGTCCCGAGACGGAACCCAACTCCTCTCCTCAGGACCGTAACCCTCCCAATCCACTAAGTATTGGTGACCCCGTCCCGAAACGCATGTCCATGATCTTATGTACCTTGTAAATAGGTGCGCTCTCGACAAGGACGGGAGGGGAGGGAGGGAAGCGAACGGGGGTGCGAAGAAAGGGCTTGACACAGGAGACATGGAAGACAGGATGGACGCGACGAAGATGTCGCGGAAGAAGCAGTCGCACAGCGGCAGGATTGACGACCTGGGAGACACGGAACGGACCAATGAACCGCGGAGTCAACTTACGAGAAGCTGTCGTAAGAGGAAGGTTGCGAGTGGAAAGCCACACTCTCTGGCCGCAACAATACCTTGGACTCTTAATCCTGCGTTTATTGGCGGCTCTCACAGTCTGTGCCCTGTAACGGCAAAGTGCAGACCTCACCCTCCTCCAGGTGCGCTCACAACGTTGGACAAACGCTTGAGCGGAGGAACGCTGGACTCGGCAAGCTGGGATGAGAACAGAGGAGGCTGGTAACCCAGACTACTCTGAAACGGAGATAACCCGGTAGCAGACGAAGGAAGCGGTTGTGAGCGTATTCTGCCCAGGGGAGCTGTTCTGCCCAAGACGCAGGGTTTCTGAAAGAAAGGCTGCGTAGTATGCGACCAATCGTCTGATTGGCCCTCTCTGCTTGACCGTTAGACTGGGGATGAAACCCGGAAGAGAGACTGACGGACGCACCAATCAAGCGACAGAACTCCCTCCAAAACTGTGGCGTGAATTGCGGGCCTCTGTCTGAAACGGCGTCTAACGGGAGGCCATGAATTCTGAATACATTCTCGATAATGATTTGTGCCGTCTCCTTAGCGGAAGGAAGTTTAGCGAGGGAATGAAATGTGCCGCCTTAGAGAACCTATCGACAACCGTAGAATCACAGTCTTCCCCGCAGACAAAGGCAGACCGGTAATGAAGTCTAGGGCGATGTGAGACCATGGTCGAGAAGGAATGGGGAGCGGTCTGAGGCGACCGGCAGGAGGAGAGTTACCCGACTTAGTCTGCGCGCAGTCGAACAAGCAGCCACGAAACGGCGCGTGTCACGCTCCTGAGTCGGCCACCAAAAGCGCTGGCGAATAGACGCAAGAGTGCCTCGAACACCGGGATGACCAGCTAACTTGGCAGAGTGAGCCCACTGAAGAACAGCCAGACGAGTGGAAACAGGAACGAAAAGGAGGTTACTAGGACAAGCGCGGCGGCGCAGTGTGCGTGAGTGCTTGCTTAACCTGTCTTTCAATTCCCCAGACTGTTAACCCGACAACACGCCCATAAGGAAGAATCCCCTCGGGATCAGTAGAAGCCACAGAAGAACTAAACAGACGGGATAAGGCATCAGGCTTGGTGTTCTTGCTACCCGGACGGTAAGAAATCACAAACTCGAAACGAGCGAAAAACAACGCCCAACGAGCTTGACGGGCATTAAGTCGTTTGGCAGAACGGATGTACTCAAGGTTCTTATGGTCTGTCCAAACGACAAAGGCGGTCGCCCCCTCAACCACTGTCGCCATTCGCCTAGGGCTAAGCGGATGGCGAGCAGTTCACGATTACCCACATCATAGTTGCGCTCAGATGGCGACAGGCGATGAAAAAAATAAGCGCAAGATGAACCTTATCGTCAGACTGGAAGCGCTGGGATAGAATGGCTCCCACGCCTACCTCTGAAGCGTCAACCTCGACAATGAATTGTCTAGTGACGTCAGGAGTAACGAGGATAGGAGCGGACGTAAAACGTTCTTTTAGAAGATCAAAAGCTCCCTGGGCGGAACCGGACCACTTAAAACACGTCTTGACAGAAGTAAGAGCTGTGAGAGGGGCAGCAACTTGACCGAAATTACGAATGAAACGCCGATAGAAATTAGCGAAACCTAAAAAGCGCTGCAACTCGACACGTGACCTTGGAACGGGCCAATCACTGACAGCTTGGACCTTAGCGGAATCCATCTGAATGCCTTCAGCGGAAATAACGGAACCGAGAAAAGTAACGAGGAGACATGAAAGAGCACTTCTCAGCCTTTACGTAGAGACAATTCTCTAAAGGCGCTGTAGAACACGTCGAGCGTGCTGAACATGAATCTGGAGTGACGGAGAAAAAATCAGGATATCGTCAAGATAGACAAAAACAAAGATGTTCAGCATGTCTCTCAGAACATCATTAACTAATGCCTGAAAAACAGCTGGCGCATTGGCGAGACCAAGCGGCAGAACCCGGTACTCAAAATGCCCTAACGGAGTGTTAAACGCCGTTTTCCACTCGTCCCCCTCTCTGATGCGCACGAGATGGTAAGCGTTACGAAGGTCCAACTTAGTAAAGCACCTGGCTCCCTGCAGAATCTCGAAGGCTGATGACATAAGGGAAGCGGATAACGATTCTTAACCGTTATGTCATTCAGCCCTCGATAATCCACGCAGGGCGCAGAGTACCGTCCTTCTTCTTAACAAAAAAAACCCCCCCGGCCGGAGAGGAAGAAGGCACTATGGTACCGGCGTCAAGAGACACAGACAAATAATCCTCGAGAGCCTTACGTTCGGGAGCCGACAGAGAGTATAGTCTACCCCGAGGAGGAGTGGTCCCCGGAAGGAGATCAATACTACAATCATACGACCGGTGAGGAGGAAGGGAGTTGGCTCTGGGACCGACTGAAGACCGTGCGCAGATCATGATATTCCTCCGGCACTCCTGTCAAATCGCCAGGTTCCTCCTGAGAAGTAGGGACAGAAGAAACAGGAGGATGGCAGACATTAAACACTTCACATGACAAGAAACGTTCCAGGATAGGATAGAATTACTAGACCAATTAATAGAAGGATTATGACATACTAGCCAGGGATGACCCAAAACAACAGGTGTAAAAGGTGAGCGAAAAATCAAAAAAAATAGTCTCACTGTGGTTACCAGATACTGTGAGGGTTAAAGGTAGTGTCTCAAATCTGATACTGGGAAGATGACTACCATCTAAGGCGAACATGGGCGTAGGCTTCCTAACTGTCTGAAAAGGAATGTCATGTTTCCGAACCCATGCTTCGTCCATGAAACAACCCTCAGCCCCAGAGTCTATCAAGGCACTGCATGTAGCACCCGAACCGGTCCAGCGTAGATGGACCGACAAAATAGTACAGGATCTTGATGGAGAGACCTGAGTAGTAGCGCTCACCTGTAGCCCTCCGCTTACTGATGAGCTCTGGCTTTTACTGGACATGAATTAACAAAATGTCCAGCAACTCCGCAATAGAGGCACAGGCGGTTGGTGATCCTCCGTTCCCTCTCCTTAGTCGAGATGCGAATCCCTCCCAGCTGCATGGGCTCAGTCTCTGAGCCAGAGGAGGAGATGGTTGCGATGCGGAGCAGGGAAACACCGTTGATGCGAGCTCTCTTCCACGAGCCCGGTGACGAAGATCTACCCGTCGTTCTATGCGGATGGCGAGAGCAATCAAAGAATCCACATCTGAAGGAACCTCCCGGAGAGAATCTCATCTTTAACCACTGCGTGGAGTCCCTCCAGAAAACGAGCGAGCAGCGCCCGGCTCGTTCCAGTCACTAGAGGCAGCAAGAGTGCGAAACTCTATAGAATAATCCGTTATGGATCGTCACCTTGGCATAGGAAGCCAGGGCCCTAGAAGCCTCCCTCCAAAAACTGAACGGTCAAAAACCCGAATCATCTCCTCTTTAAAGTTCTGGAACTTGTTAGAGCAATCAGCCCTTGCCTCCCAGATAGCTGTGCCCCATTCTCCGAGCCCGGCCAGTAAGGAGTGAAATGACGTAAGCGACCCGAGCTCTCTCTCTAGAGTATGTGTTGGGTTGGAGAGAGAACACAATATCACACTGGTGAGAAAGGAGCGGCACTCAGTGGGCTGCCCGGAGTAACATGGTGGGTTATTAACCCTAGGTTCTGGAGGCTCGGAAGGCCAGGAAGTAGCTGGTGGCACGAGGCGAAGACTCTGGAACTGTCCAGAGAGGTCGGAGACCTGAGCGGCCAGGTTCTCCACGGCATGGCGAGCAGCAGACAATTCCTGCTCGTGTCTGCCGAGCATGGCTCCCTGGATCTCGGCGGCAGTGTTGCGAGAATCCCGTGAGTCGCTGGGTCCATTCTTGGTCGGATCCTTCTGTTATGCTGGTGAATGAGGACCCAAAAGCGACTTAGCGAAACAGAGTCTTTATTCCAGTCTATAACAAAAAACATAATCCTGGATATAATCTCAGGTAAAGTCAAACAGGAAAACTGAATTCCTCTTGGCAGTAGGGGAACAACTGGAGGTGACCACAGACTGCAGGTTGCCTCGGGGAAGGCGCAGAACCAGAGCAGACTCAGATACCTGCTCACCACGCAGCATCTGAAAAAAACAGAAACACGACAGGGCGGAACAAGGACACAGAACGGTGAACATCAAACAAGGAACCGACAGGACAGAAGCGGAAACGGATGGAAGAAATAGGGACTCTAATCAGAGGAAAAATAGGGACAGGTGTGAAAAGGAAGACTAAATGATTAGTTAGGAAAATGAGAACAGCTGGGAGCAGGAGCGGAACGATAGAGAAGAGAGCGAGAGAGTGAGAGAGGAGGAGAGAGAGGGATAGAAAGAGGAAAGAACCTAATAAGACCAGCAGAAAACGAAAAGAAGGAAGCACAGGGACAAAACATGATAATCAATGCAAAACATGACAGAGATGTAGAATTTATAAGTATTAGATGAATGTGAAAGTTTATAGAGTATTGAATGAATGTAGAGATTTATAAAAGTATTGAGATGAATGTAGAGATTTATAAGTATTAATGAGCGTAGAAGTATATAAGTATTAGATGAATGTGAAAAGTTTATAGAAATACTGAATGAATGTAGAGATTTATAAGTACTGAATGAATGTGGAAATTTTATAAGTATTGGATGGGACGTGAAGTGTATAAGTATTGGATGAATGTGAAAGTTTATAAGTACTGAATGAATGTAGAGATTTATAGAGTACTGAATGAATGTAGAATTTATAAGTACTGATGAATGTAGAAGATTTATAAGTATTGATGAATGTAGAAGTTTATAAAGTATTGATAATGTGAAGTTTATAAATGTATTAGATGAATTTAGAGATTTATAAGTACTAGATGAATGTAGAGATTTATAAATATTAGATGAATGTAGAAGATTTATAAGTATTGATGAATGTAGAAGATGTATAGAGTATTAGATAGATGTAGAGATTTAAAAGTATTGAATAGATGTAGAGATTTATAGAATGTACTGAATGAATCTGAAATTTATAAGTACTAGATGAATGTAGAGATTTATAGAGTATTAGATGAATTCAGAAGATTTATAAGTACTGATGATGTGTAAGTTATATAAGTATTAATGAATGTAGAAGATTTATAAGTATTAGATGATGTTGAACATTTATATAGTACTAGATGAATGTGAGATTTATATAAGTATTGAATGAATGTAGAAGATTTATATAGTATTAGATGAATGTAGAAGATTTATAAGTATTGAATGAATGTAGAGATTTAATAAGTATTGAATGAATGTAGAGATTTTAAGTATTGAATGAATGTAGAAGATTTATATATTGAATAGATGTAGATTTCTAGAGTTATTAGATGAATGTAGAAGATTTATAGAAATTATTTGAATGATGAGAGATTTATAAGTATTGAATGAATGTAGAAGATTTATAAGTATTAGATGAATGTAGAAGATTTATAAGTATTGAATGAATGTAGAAGATTTATAAGTATTAGATGAATGTAGAAGATTTATAAAAGTATTGAATGAATGTAGAAGATTTATAAGTATTGAATGAATGTAGAAGTTTATAGAAATTATTAGATGAATGTAGAAGCTTATAGAAGTTATTAGATGAATGTAGAAGATTTATAAGTATTAGATGAGCGTGAAGATTTATAAGTATTGATGAATGTGAAATTTTATAAGTACTGAATGAATGTAGAGATTTATAAGTACTAGATAATGTGGATAAGTACTGATGAATGTAAATTTATAAGTATTGAATGAATGTAGAAGATTTATAGAAATATTGAATGAATGTAGAATTTTAAGTATTAGATAGATGTAGAAGATTTATAGAAGTATTGATGAATGTAGAGATTTATAAATGTATTAGATGAATTTAGAGATTTATAAGTACTGATAGATGTAGAGATTTATAGAGTATTGGATGAATGTAGAAGATTTCTAAGTATTGGAATGAATGTAGAGATTTATAAGTATTAGATGAATGTAAGATTTATAAGTATTAGATAGATGTAGAGATTTATAAGTATTGATGAATGTAGAAGATTTATAAGTACTAGATGAGATGTAGAAGATTTATAAAGTACTGAATGAATGTAGAGATTTATAAGTATTGAATGAATGTAGAAGTTTATAAGTATTAGATAGATGTAGAGATTTAAAAGTATTGAATAGATGTAGAGATTTATAAGTACTAGATGAATGTAGAGATTTATAAAGTATTAGATAGATTCGGAGATTTATAGAGTACTGATGAATGTCAGAGATTTATAGAGTACTATAATGTAGAAGTTTATAAGATTAGATGTGAGATTTATAAGTATTATAGATGTACTGATTTATAAGTATTGATGAATGTAGAAGTTTATAAAATACTAGATGAGATGTAGAAGATTTATAAGTATTAGATGAATGTAGAAGATTTTAAGTATTATGAATGTATTTTATAGAAAGTATTAGATGAATGTAGAATTTATAAGTATTAGATGAATGAATTTATAGAATTGATTTATAGAATTTATAAGTATTAGATATGATGTAGAGATTTAAAGTATTGATGAATGTAGAAGATTTATAAGTACTGAATGAATGTAGAAGATTTATAAGTATTAGATGAATGTAGAAGATTTATAAGTATTAGATGAATGTAGAATTTTAAAGTATTGAATGAATGTAGAAGATTTATAAAAGTATTGATGAATGTAAGATTTCTAGATTATTAGATAATGTAGAAGATTTATAAGTATTAGATGAATGTAGAAGATTTATAAGTATTAGATGAATGTAGAAGATTTATAAGTATTAGATGAATGTAGAGATTTATAAGTATTAGATGAATGTAGAATTTATAAGTATTGAATGAATGTAGAATTTATAAGTATTAGATGAATGTAGAATTTATATATTAGATGAATGTATTAGATACTGAATGTAGAAGATTTATAAGTATTAGATAGATGTAGAAGATTTATAAGTATTAGATGAATGTAGAGATTTATAAGTATTAGATGAATGTAGAAGATTTATAAGTATTTAATGTAGAAGATTTATAAGTAAGATGAGATGTGAATTTATAATATTGAATTAGAAGTACTAGATGAATGTAGAAGTTTATAAGTATTAGATATGTGAATTTATATACTAGATGAATGTAGAGATTTATAAGTATTAGATGAATGTAGAGATTTATAAGTATTGAATGAATGTAGAATTTATAAATGTATTGAGATGAATGTAGAAGATTTATAAGTATTGAATGAATGTAGAGATTTATAAGTATTAGATGAATGTAGAAGATTTATAATATTAGATAGATGTAGAGATTTATAAGTATTAGATATTAGAATGTGTAGAAGATTTATATATTAGATGAATGTAGAATTTATAAGTATTAGATAGATGTAGAGATTTATAGAGTATTAGATGAATGTAGAGATTTATAAAAATTAGATAGATGTAGAAGATTTATAAGTATTAGATGAATGTAGATGTAGAATGATTTATAAGTATTGATGAATGATTTATAAGATTAGATAATGAGAGATTTATAAGTATTAGATAGATGTAGAGATTTATAAGTATTAGATGAATGTAGAAGATTTATAAGTATTAGATGATGTAGAATTTATAGAGTATTGAATGATGTAGATTTTAGAGATTAGATATGTAAGATTTATAAGTATTAGATAGATGTAGAATTTATATAAGTATTAGATGAATGTAGAAGATTATATAGTATTAGATGAATGTAGATAAGTATTAGATGAATGTAGAAGATTTATAAGTATTAGATGAATGTAGAGATTTATAAGTATTAGATAATGTAGAAGATTTATAAGTATTAGATGAATGTAGAAGATTTATAAGTATTAGATGAATGTAGAGATTTATAAGTATTAGATGAATGTAGAAGATTTATAAGTATTGATGAATGTAGAATTTATAAGTATTTATAGAGTATTAGATAGATGTAGAGATTTATAAGTATTAGATAGATGTAGAATTTATAAGTATTAGATATGATGTAGAATTTATAAGTATTAGATGAATGTAGAAGATTTATAAAAGTATTAGATAGATGTGAATTTATAAGTATTAGATAGATGTAAGATTTATAAAGTATTAGATGAATGTAGAGATTTATAAGTATTAGATGAATTTATAAGTAGATTTTTATAAGTATTAGATGAATGTAGAAGATTTATAGAAAGTATTAGATGAATGTAGAGATTTATAAGTATTAGATAGATGTAGAGATTTATAAGTATTAGATAATGTAGATACTATAGATGTAGAGTTTATAAGTATGATGATGTAAATTTATAAGTATTTTGTAGAATTTATAAGTATTAGATGAATGTAGAAGATTTATAAGTATTAGATAGATGTAGAAGATTTATAGAAGTATTAGATGAATGTAGAAATTTATAAGTTTTATATAGATGAATGTAGAAGATTTATAAGATTGAGATGAATGTAGAGATTTATAAGTATTAGATAGATGTAGAATTTATAAGTATTTATAAGATTGAATGAATGTAGAAGATTTATAAGTACTAGATGAATGTAGAGATTTATAAGTATTAGATGAATGTAGAGATTTATAATAGATATAGAGTTTATAAGTAGATGAATGTAGAGATTTATAAGTATTAGATAGATGAATGTAGAGATTTATAAGTATTGATGAATGTAGAAGATTTATAAGTATTAGATGATGTAGAATTTATAAGTATTAGATGAATGTAGAATTTTATAAGTATTAGATGAATGAAGATTTATAGAGTATTTATAATTTATAAGATTAGATGATGTAGAGATTTATAAGTATTAGATAGATGTAGAGATTTATAAAATATTAGATGAATGTAGAATTTATAGAAGTATTAGATAGATAGAAGATAAGTATTAGATGAATGTAGAAGATTTATAAGTATTAGATGAATGTAGAAGATTTATAAGTATTAGATAGATGTATTTATAAGTACTGAATGAATGTATTTATAAGTATTAGATGAATGTAGAAGATTTATAAGTATTAGATAGATGTAGAGATTTATAAGTATTAGATGAATGTAGATTTAAGATTAGATTTATTTATAAGTATTAGATGAATGTTGATTTATAAGTACTAGAATGTATTTATAAGTATTAGATATGATGTAGAAGATTTATAAGTATTAGATGAATGTAGAGATTTATAAGTATTAGATGAATGTAGAGAGATTTATAAGTATTGATAGATGTAGAATTTATAAGTATTAGATATGAATGTAGAGATTTATAAGTATTAATGAATGTATTTATAGTAGATGATTTATAAGTATTAGATGAATGTAGAATTTATAAGTATTAGATAGATGTAGAGATTTATAAGTATTGATGAGAAGATTTATAAAAGTATTAGATGAATGTAGAGATTTATAAGTATTAGATGATGTAGAAGATTTATAAAGTATTAGATAGATGTAGAATTTATAAGTATTAGATGAATGTAGATTTATAAGTATTAGATAGATGTAAGATTTATAAGATGAGATGAATGAAATTTTCTAGAGTATTAGATATGAATGTAGAAGATTTATAAGTATTGAATTAATGAATGTAGAGATTTATAAGTATTAGATGAATGTAGAGATTTATAAGTATTAGATAGAATGTAAAGATTTATAAGTATTAGATGAATGTAGAAGATTTATAAGTATTAGATGAATGTAGAGATTTATAAGTATTAGATAGAAGATTTATAGAAGTATTGAGATGAATGTAGAGATTTATAAGTATTAATGTAGAAGATTTATAAGTATGATAGATGTAGATTTATAAGTATTAATGAATGTAGAATTTATAAGTATTAGATGATGTAGAATTTATAAGTATTAGATGAATGTAGAGATTTATAAGTATTAGATATTAGATGATGTAGAATTTTATAAGTATTAGATGAATGTAGAGATTTATAAAGTATTTAGAATGTAAGTATTAGATGAATGTAGAGATTTATAAGTATTAGATGATGTAGAAGATTTATAAGTATTAGATGAATGTAGAAGATTTATAGAAGTATTAATGAATGTAGAAGATTTATAAGTATTAGATAGATGTAGAGATTTATAAGTACTAATGATGTAGAAGATTTATAAATGTATTGAATGAATGTAGAATTTATAAGTACTAGATAGATGTAGAATTTATAAGTATTAGATAGAATGTAGAGATTTATAAGTACTGATAGATGTAGAAGATTTATAATGAATGTATTTATAAGTAGATGAATGTAGAGATTTATAAGTATTAGATAGATGTAGAAGATTTATAAGTATTAGAAGATTTATAAGTATTAGATGATTTTATAAGTATTAGATGAGATGTAGAATGATTTATAAGTATTGATATGAATGTAGAATTTATAAGTATTAGATGAATGTAGAGATTTATAAGTATTAGATGAATGTAGAGATTTATAGAAATTATTAGATAGATGTAGAAGATTTATAAGTATTGAATGTATTTAGATAGATGTGTAGAGATTTATAAAATATTAGATGAATGTAGAAGATTTATAAGTATTAGATGAATGTAGAAATTTATATAATATTAGATGAATGTAGAAGATTTATAAGTATTAGATAGATGTAGAAGATTTATAAGTATTGAATGAATGTAGAATTTATAATGTAAAGATTTATAAGTATTAGATAGATGTAGAAGATTTATAGAAATTATTAGATGAATGTAGAATTTATAAGTATTAGATGATGTGAGATTTATAAGTATTAGATAGATGTGAATTTATAAGTATTTATAGAAGTTTATAAGTACTGATGAATGTAGAAGATTTATAAGTATTGAATGAATGTAGAGATTTTATAAGTATTAGATGAATGTAGAAGATTTATAAGTATTAGATGATGTAGAGATTTATAAGTATTAGATGAATGTAGAGATTTATAAGTATTAGATAGATGTAGAATTTATAAAGTATTAGATGAATGTAGAAGATTTATAAGTATTAGATAGAATGTAGAGATTTATAGAGTATTAGAATGAATGTAGAAGATTTATAAGTATTAATGAATGTAGAGATTTATAAAGTATTGAATGAATGTAGAAGATTTATAAATATTAGATAGATGTAGATTTATAAGTATTAGATGAATGTATTTATAAGTATTAGATGAATGTAGAGATTTATAGAAGTATTAGATGAATGTAGAAGATTTATAGAAGTATTAGATGATGTAGAAGATTTATAAGTATTAGATGAATGTAGAATTTATAAGTATTAGATAGATGTAGAGATTTATAAATTTATAGAATGTAGTATTAGATGAATGAATGTAGAAGATTTATAAGTATTAGATGATGTAGAATTTATATAAGTATTAGATGAATGTAGAGATTTATAAGTATTAGATGAATGTAGAAGTTTATAAGTATTAGATGAATGTGAATTTATAGAAGTACTAGATGATGTAGAAGATTTATAGAAGTATTAGATGAATGTAGAAGATTTATAAATTGAATGAATGTAGAAGATTTATAAGTATTAGATGATGTAGAGATTTATAGAAGTATTAGATAGATGTAGAGATTTATAAGTATTGAATGAATGTAGAGATTTATAGAGTATTATTGTAGAATTTATAAGTAAGATGATGTAGAATTTATAGTATTAGATGATGTAGAAGATTTATAAGTATTAGATGAATGTAGAGATTTATAAGTATTAGATGATGTATTTATAAGTATTAGATGAATGTAGAAATTTATAAGTATTGAATGAATGTAGAGATTTATAAAACTAGATAATGTAGAAGATTTATAAGTATTAGATGAATGTAGAGATTTATAGAGTATTAGATAATGTAGAGATTTATAGAAGTAGAATGAATGTAGAGATTTATAAGTATTAGATATGAATGTAGAGATTTATAAGTATTAGATAATGTAGAATTTATAAGTATTAGATAGATGTAGAAGATTTATAAGTATTAGATGAATGTAGAATTTATAGAATGTATTAGATGAATGTAGAGATTTATAGAAGTACTAGATGAATGTAGAATTTATAAGTATTAGATGAATGTAGAAGATTTATAAGTATTAGATGAATGTGAAGATTTATAAGTATTAGATGAATGTAGAAGATTTATAAGTATTGAATGAATGTAGAAGATTTATAAGTATTAGATGAATGTAGAGATTTATAATTGAATGTATTATTAGATGAATGTAGAAGATTTATAAGTATTGATGAATGTAGAAGATTTATAGAGTATTAGATGAATGTAGAGATTTATAATTTATAATGTAGAGATTTATAGAAATGTATTAGATGAATGTAGAGATTTATAGAGTATTAGATGATGTAGAAGATTTATAAGTATTAGATGAATGTAGAGATTTATAGAGTATTAGATAGATGTAGAAAAGATTTATAAAGTATTAGATGAATGTAGAAGATTTATAGAAGTATTGAATGAATGTAGAATTTATAAGTATTGAATGAATGTAGAAGATTTATAGAGTATTAGATAGATGTAGAGATTTATAAGTATTGATGAATGTAGAATTTCTTTATGATGTAAATTTATAGATATTGAATGATGTAGAAGATTTATAAGTATTAGATAGATGTAGAAGATTTATATAAGTATTAATGATGAATGTAGAAGATTTATAAGTACTAGATGATGTAGAAGATTTATAAGTATTAGATGAATGTAGAGATTTATAAGTACTAGATGAATGTAGAATTTATAAAGATTAGATAGATGTAGAGATTTATAAGTACTGAATGATGTAGAGATTTATAAGTATTAGATATGATGTAGAATTTATAGAAATACTAGATGAATGTAAAGTTTATAAGTACTAGATAGATGTAGAGATTTATAAGTATTGAATGAATGTAGAGATTTATAGAGTATTAGATAGATGTAGAGATTTATAAGTATTAGATGAATGTAGATTTATAAGATGATGAGATGTAGAAGATTTATAAGTATTAGATGAATGTAGAAGATTTATAAAAGTATTGAATGAATGTAGAAGATTTATAAGTATTAATGAATGTAGAATTTATAAGTATTAGATGAATGTAGAATTTATAAGTATTGAATGAATGTAGAAGTTTATAGAGTATTAGATATGAATGTAGAAGATTTATAAAGTATTGAATGAATGTAGAAGATTTATAAAAATATTAGATAGATGTAGAAGATTTATAAGTATTAGATGAATGTAGAAGATTTATAAGTATTGAATGAATGTAGAATTTTAGAAAGTATTAGATGAATGTAGAGATTTATAAGTATTGATATGATGTAGAGATTTATAGAAATATTAGATGAATGTAGAAGATTTATAGAGTATTAGATAATGTAAATTTATAAGTATTTATAGAAGATTTATAGTATTAGATGAATGTAGAGATTTATAAGTATTAGATAGATGTAGAAGATTTATAAAGTATTAGATGAATGTAGAGATTTATAAAGTATTAGATATGATGTAGAGTTTATAGAAATTAGAATGAATGAATGTAGAGATTTATAAGTATTAGATGAATGTAGAAGTTTATAGAGTATTAGATAGATGTAGAAGATTTATAAGTATTAGATGAATGTAGAATTTATAGAGTATTAGATGAATGTAGAAGATTTATAATATTAGATGAATGTATTTATAAGATGATGTAGAGATTTATAAGTACTAGATAGATGTAGAGATTTATAAGTATTAGATGAATGTAGAAGATTTATAAGTATTGAATGAATGTAATTTATAAGTATTAATGGATGTATAGATTTGAGTTTATAAGTATTAGATGAATGTAGAATTTATAGAGTATTAGATGAATGTAGAGGATTTATAAGTATTAGATGAATGTAGAAATTTATAAGTATTATAGAATGTAGAGATTTATAAGTATTGAATGAATGTAGAACATTTATAAGTATTAGATGAATGTAGAAGTTTATAGAAATATTAGATGATGTAGATTTATAAGATTTATAATGTATTATAAGATTGATGAATGTAGAGATTTATAAGTATTGAATGAATGTAGAATTTATAAGTATTGATGAATGTAGAAGATTTATAAAATTATTAGATGATGTAGAAGATTTATGAATGTATTTAGATAGATGATGTAGAGATTTATAAAGTATTGAGATGAATGTAGAATTTATAAGTATTAGATGAATGTATTGAAGAATTTATAGATAAGTATTAGATGAATGTAGAATTTATAAGTATTGAATGAATGTAGAAGATTTATAGAAATATTAGATGAATGTAGAGATTTATAAATGTATTAGATAGATTTATAAGTATTAGATGAATGTAGAAGATTTATAAGTATTAGATGAATGTAGAGATTTATAAGTATTAGATGAGATGTAGAATTTATAAGTATTAGATGAATGTAGAAGATTTATAAGTATTAGATGAATGTAGAGATTTATAAGTATTAGATGAATGTAGAAGATTTATAGAAATATTAGATGAATGTAGAGATTTATAAGTATTAGATAGATGTATTTCTAAGTATTAGATGAATGTAGAGATTTATAAGTATTAGATGAATGTATTGAATGAATTTTTATAAGTATTAGATAATGTAGAGATTTATAAGTATTAGATATGAATGTAGAGATTTATAAGTATTAGATAGATATGTAGAGATTTATAAGTATTAGATATGAATGTAGAAGATTTATAAGTATTAGATGAATGTAGAAGATTTATAAGTATTGAATGAATGTAAAGATTTATAAGTATTAGATGAATGTAGAGATTTATAGAAGTACTAGATGAATGTAGACATTTATAGAAATATTAGATGAATGTAGAAGATTTATAAGTATTGATGAATGTAGAAGATTTATAAGTATTGATGAATGTAGAAGATTTATAGAAGTATTAGATAGAATGTAGAAATGATTTATAAGTATTGAATGAATGTAGAGGATTTATAAGTATTAGATGAATGTAGAGATTTATAAGTATTAGATGAATGTAGAAGATTTATAAGTATTGAAGATTCGTGAAGATTTATAAAGTACTAGATGATGTAGAATTTATAAGTATTAGATAGATGTAGAGATTATATAAGTATTAGATGAATGTGAAGATTTATAGAGTATTAGATAGATGTAGAATTTATATAAGTATTGATGATGTAGAATTTTATATTAGATGTATTAGATGAATTAGATGAAGATTTATAAGTATTAGATAGATGTAGAGATTTATAAGTATTAGATATTAGATTTATAAGTATTAGATAGATGTAGATTTATAAGTATTAGATGAATGTAGAGAGATTTATAGAAATTTATTATTGATGAATGAGATAGATTTCTATAAGTATTAGATAATGTAGAAGATTTATAAGTATTAGATATGATGTAAGATTTATAAAGTATTAGATAGATGTAGATATTTATAGAAATTATAGATGATGTATTTATAAGTATTAGATGAATGTAGAATTTATAGAAATACTAGATGAATGTAGAGATTTATAAGTATTGATGAATGTAGAAGATTTATAAGTATTAGATAATGTAGAGAGATTTATAATTAGATATAGATTTATAGATGTATGTAGAGATTTATAAGTATTAGATAGATGTAGAAGATTTATAGAAGATGAGATGTTAAGATATTTAAAAGTATTTAGATGAATGTAGAAGTTTATAAGTATTAGATAGATGTAGAAGATTTATAAGTATTGATGAATGTAGAAGATTTATAAGTATTAGATGAATGTAGAGATTTATAAAATATTAGATGAATGTAGAAGATTTATAAGTATTGAATGAATGTAGAAGTTTATAAAAATTTAATGTAGAGATTTCTAATGGTACTTGAATGAATGTAGTTTATATAAGTATTTTATAGAGTTTATTAGATAGATGTAGAGATTTATAAAGTATTAGATAGATGTAGAGATTTATAAGTATTAGATAGATGTAGAAATTTATAGAGTATTAGATAATGTAGAGATTTATAGAGTATTGAATGAATGTAGAATTTATAAAATATTAGATGAATGTAGAATTTTTATTATAGATAGATTGAATGAATGTAAGTTTAGATTAGATGAATGTAAGTTTATAAGTATTAGATAGATGTAGAATTTATAAGTATTAGATGAATGTATTTATAAGTATTAGATGAATGTAGAGATTTATAGAAGTATTGAATGAATGTAGAGGATTTATAAGTATTGATGAATGTAGAGATTTATAGAAGTATTGAATGGATGTAAAGTTTATAAGTATTAGATGAATGTAGAGTTTATATAGAGTATTGGATGAATGTAGAGATTTATAAGTATTAGATAGATGTAGAAGTTTATAAAATATTAGATGATTCGGAAGTTTATAAGTATTTATGTAGAGATTTATAGAATGATATTGATGAATGTAGAGATTTATAAGTATTAGATATGTAGATTTATAATACTGAAATGTATTTATAAGTATTAGATGATGTAGAGATTTATAAGTATTGAATGAATGTAGAATTTATAAGTATTAGATGAATGTATGAATGAAAGATTTATAGAAGTATTAGATGAATGTAGAAGTTTATAATATATTAGATGATGTAGAAGATTTATAAGTATTAGATGGATAAGTATTAGATTGAGATTTATAGAGTATTGAATGATGAATTTAAAGTATTTATAAATTTATTAGATGAATGTAGAAGATTTATAAGTATTAGATGAATGTAGAAGATTTATAGTATTAATGAATGTAATTTATAAAGTAGAAGATGTAGAAGATTTATAAGTATTGATGAATGTAGAAGATTTATAAAGTATTAGATAGATGTAGAAGATTTATAAATATTTTAGATATGTAGATTTATAAGTACTAGATGATGTAGAATTTATAAAATATTAGATGAATGTAGAAATTATTTGAATAGAGATTTATAAGTATTAGATAGAATGTAGAGATTTATAAGTATTAGATGAATGTAGAATTTATAAAGTATTAGATAGATGTAGAAGATTTTATATAAGTATTAGATGAATGTAGAGATTTATAAGTATTGGATAATGTAGAGATTTATAAGTACTAGATAGATGTAGAAGATTTATAGAGTATTGAATGAATGTAGAAGTTTATAGAATATTGAATGATGTAGAAGATTTATAAAGTATTAGATAGATGTAAGTTTATAGAATTTTGATGGAATGTAGAGATTTATAGAGTATTGATGATGTAGAAGATTTATAGGATGAATGTATTAGATGATGTAGAGATTTATAAGTATTGATGAATGTAGAGATTTATAAGTATTGGAATGATGTGAAGTTTATAAGTACTGGATGGATGTATAGATAGAGGTATTGGATGTAATGAATGTGAAGATTTATAGAAATTATTAGATGAATGTAGAATTTATAAGTATTAGATATGTAGAAGATTTATAAGTATTATAGATGTAGAATTTATAGAAATGACTGATGAATGTAGAGATTTATAAGTATTGAATGGATGTAGAATTTATAGAAGTATTGATGAATGTAGAAGATTTATAGAATATTAGATAGATGTGAAGTTTATAAGTATTAGATGAATGTAGAAGATTTATAGATATATTAGATGAATGTAGAAATTTATAAGTACTAGATGAATGTAGAGATTTATAAGTATTAGATGAATGTAGAGATTTATAAGTATTAGATAGATGTAGATAAGTATTAGATGAATGTAGATTTATAGAAATGTATTAGATGGATGTAGAGAATTTATAAGTATTAGATAGATGTAGAGATTTATAAAAGTATTAATGAATGTAGAAGATTTATAAGTATTTGATGTAGAATTTATAGAGTATTGAATGAATGTAGAAGATTTATAAAAGTATTGAATGAATGTAGAAGTTTATAAGTATTAGAATGAATGTAGAAGATTTATAAGTATTGGAGATAGATGTAGAGATTTATAAGTATTAATGAAGATGTAGAGATTTATAAGTACTAGATGAATGTAGAAGATTTATAAGTATTTATAGAATTTATAAGATAATGTAGAGATTTATAAGTATTAGATAGATAGAAGTTTATAAGTATTAGATGAGATGTAGAGATTTATATTAGATACTGGATATATTCGTAGAAGTTTATAGAATGATGAATGTAGAGTTTATAGTATTAGATGAATACTAGATCAGAATTTATAGTACTGGATAGATGTGAAGTTTATAAGTATTGAATGATGTAGATTTATAAGTGATGAGTTTATAGAGTACTAGATGATGTAGAATTTTATAAGTATTGAATGATGTAGAGATTTATAAATATTGTACTTTATAAGTATTGAATGAATGTAGAAATTTATAAGTACTAGATGAATGTAGAGAGATTTATATAGTATTAGATAGATGTAGAGATTTATAGAGTATTAGATGAATGTGAAGATTTATAAGTATTGAATGTAGATTTATAAGATTTATAATGTATTTTAGATTGAATGTGTAGAATTTATAAGTATTAGATAGATGTAGAGGATTTATAAGTATTAGATAGATGTAGAGATTTATATAGTATTGGATGAATGTAGAATTTATAAGTATTAGATGAATGTAGAATTTATAAGTATTTATAAAGTTTATAGAAATGTATTGAATGAATGTAGAATTTATAGAGTATTTAGATAGATGTAGATTAGATTATAAGTATTAGATAGATGTAGAAGATTTATAAGTATTAGATGAATGTTAATTTATAGGAAAGTACTAGATAAATGTAGATTTAAGTATTAGATGAATGTAGAGATTTATAGAGTAATTAATGTAATTCGAGATTTATAGATAATGTACATTTATAAGATGATGAATGAAATTTATAAGTATTAGATAGATGTTTTATAAGTACTAGATGAATGTAGAGATTTATAAGTACTGAGATGAATGTAGAGATTTATAAGTATTAGATGAATGTAGATGATTTATAGAAATATTGAATGAATGTTAGAGATATAAGTATTAGATAGATTTATAGGGATAGATGTAGAGATTTATAGAGTATTAGATGAATGTAGAGATTTATAGAAGTATTAGATGAATGTTTGAAGTTTATAAGTACTGAATGAATGTAGAAGATTTATAAGTATTAGATGAATGTAAATTTATATAAGTAGATGAATGTAGA